>NW_015113391.1:188583-193030 GCF_001443285.1 Poecilia latipinna
CAATTTTTGAAAACCCCCCCCCGGGGGAAAAAAAAGATTTTTTTTTTTTTTTTTTTTTTTTTTTTGGTTCCAGCATGAAAATGGGCCAGCTCATGTTGTTTTATAACCTTACACACTTTACTCTTACAAATTCTAGGAAAATATGGAATTTGTTTTAGCTATTTTTCAGGTCTGGATAAATGTGCGACAAGGGAGAAAGACCTAAAAATTAGATAAAAGACCTTTAATTTATTTTAAAATAGCTGCCGTTATTGTCGATTTCTTATATGACTATCTACATCTTTGTGGAACTCGTTTGAGACCGATCCTCAGATATAAAAGATTTTAAAATGAATCTGATTTAAATTAATCCAATTGTTCAAAATGTGCCCTATGTAAATTAGAAACTAACTTCAGAACTGCATTGTTTCATGATTTGAGGAACAAACAGCAAACAGAAAATTTGATGGAGTATTTGTAGGGATTTAGCGACTCAGATTTTGACTCTGGCTTGTGGTTATTTAATAAAACCTCTCGGCCAATGACAGCTGGCGATAAACACCATCAATCCCCCAACCCAGCAAGCGGGGATGGATTCAAGCGCCTAACTCTGTGGTAAATGCCAAATAATTTTCTCACTGGAAGGAATGCATACGGTTATTAGGGATGGCGTAAAACATTTCTACACAATTATGAATACTTCCTTGAAGGTACACAAATTTTAAATCCATAAAGTTGCGTCATTTGGAAACACCAGATGCCATTTTTACAGAGGCAAGCATTCACAGGAGAGCAGTAGCAGTAGCTCTTCTGCTCACTACCCTACTGCCAGGTCCATCGCTCTCAGAAATAACAGTGGGGTCCATACAAAAGCCTTGCGCATAAAGACACAAACAACACACAGAGAACTATTGTAAAGCGCAACGCATGGGGAGCAGAAGCCCACAACACTTTCTAACACCTCGAATAACAATGCCAGATGTCAGCCTACAAGCAGAATTATTCCTCTGAGTGCCGTTGCATATGAATCAGTCTAAAGGAGAAACCCTGCAGTCCATCAAAGGTGAAACAGCTCATGATATAAATGGAAATATACAGGTACACTGTAGATTTGAAAATGAGCTGCTGAATGGGGGCGGGTGGGGTGGAGGGAGTCTGTTTTTGGGGAGGGTGCGGGGTTATGTGGCCACGTGTGTGTCTGCAAATATGTTGCCCCTTGGGAGCGCCCAGCAACCTCACACCACCCCCCACAGAGAAGGATAAGGCCATCTGCCCACCTCTCCCATCAATCCCACCTAGAAGATACACACACACTCCAGAGCAATATGGAGAGGCTTTGTAGACGGTGTTTGATCTGCCTTTCATTCTGCCGCTGAGCCACTCTGCAGGCCTTCTGCCGCACTGTCCTCAACACCCGACTGAAATCACCTCCGGCCGACCCGACGCATGCTTCGCGTAGGACACAAGCCGATCAGCCTTACTTCTTCACTCAAACAGCGTGGGGCGTAGAGGGTTTCATTGGGTCCATTCAAACACAAATGGCTCAACTCATGATTCTTTTAAAAAGCAGAAGTCACGCAGATGAAGAGTCTTCTTTGTGAAGGTTGACAGAGTTGCAGAACTCTGGATTAGAAATGTTTTCAAACTAAAATTCATTTAATACAGATAAATGAATGATTAGTTCTTGTCAGTGTCAGATCTACTGGATTTGGCACAAAATCTTAAAATAACTTGACAGGGAAGCTGTGCTCCATCCCGGGTGTTTCTTTAGCGACGGTGACGTAAAGAGCTGGTTTGATGCTGGAGAAGCACTTTCACTGACAGACTGACAGGTCAACATGAGTTTTTCCTGCCAGCAAACAATACATTAACACTTCCTTGATGTACACAAGAACACAAAAACAGCACAAACATCCCGACTGTCCTGTTATGTTCAATCCATGACAGCTGTTTTTATAGTCCTGACAGAGTTCTAATACACTTTGAACTATGGGTGGAAAACATTTCCACCCATTTTCACCACTCATGTTTCCCTGGTTCAACACACCTGAATCAGATGACTGAATGACCTCATTACTACATAGTCAAGTTCTCCAGAGTCCTGACAACGACCTGATTATTTGACACAGGTGTGTCGGAGCAGAGACACATGTAAAAGTTGCAAGATGCTGGCCCTTGAGGACTGAGCAGAAGAACCCAGATCTAAACTTAACGGCCAGTTTAGGCGAGATTCGAGAGTCCCAGAAATCTTCAGTTTAGGTCAGAGAACTGGTGAACTGGTGGCCTTCGTGTTCTCTTACACACTTTACTCTTACAAATTTTAGTGTGAATCTGGGTTTCATGGGAAACTGGCAAGACAAAAGACATCATGAGTTGCTTCTAACGTTTTGGTGAAGATGCAAAGCGCAATGTGTGGTGGAAACTAACACGACACATTCCCTTGAGCAAACATTTTCATAATGAAACACGGTGGTGGCAGCATAAGGTTGAGGGGATACTTCTCGTCGGCAGAGACAGAAGAAGCCGGTCAGAGTTTGAACTTGCCTGCAGAACTCAAACTCTGGCTGGGTCAAAGATTTATTTTCCAATAGGACAACACTAAACTTCAAGCAGGAGCTGCAATGGTTTGGATAAAATTAAGCCTGCAAACATTAATACAATTGAGAATGTGTTGAAAATTTGCTGTGGCAATTGTTGTTTGTAATATGACAACATGTGAAAAGGTTAGGAGACTGAATACTTTTGCAAGGTACAGTGCAAAGTGGGATAAGGAAAATTACTCAGCACAAATAGATGTTATTTCCAGTGGAATTTCTTAAAAAACTATCTCCATGAATTAAAGAATCTAAAAAATAAAAAAATATCTGGAAGCTTTACTTTTTCTTTAGCATCAGAAAGTTTGTGTGTTGTTTGACGTCAAACTGAGGCATATATATTAACGGAGAGCTGTTGCAATCATACTATAAAGGTCCACTCAGATGAAAGTCTGATGATTGTTTAAAGAACACACACACACACACACACACACACACTGACAGCTATTAGCCAATCAATAGTCGCTAATACATCTGAGCTGTTGACTACTCAGCCCAGACTATAAGCAACATCTGAGTGTACAAGGTGACTCCATCTGTAAGAATGTTTCAGCAGCAGCTCTCTCCTCTTTATATCAGTGAACATTATTAATTAATCACAGTGGTGCATTTAGTTGTGACCACATTTGTGTGGTGTGCTTGAGTGGTATAAAGTATCAAAGTGCTACACTTGTTTGGTAAAGAGTTATTATGCTTGCTCTGGTCTCAGAGGGAATTAACTTCTACAAACATGTTAACCGTGGAGCTCGGCTATTATTAATATTACATTAATACCGAGATGAAGCTGATAGATGGCCCTGGAGAGGCCCTGCTGGCTCGCCCGTGCGGTTAAATGTGAAATCAATTCGTATCAACGACCCGGATAAAAATTCCCCCATGCCGTAGTGCTAAATCAGCCAATCACAGGAGGCGCTGTAAAACCACTGTTTTAGCACAGAGCACTAACAATCTCAGTATTTCAGCTGTGGCAGCTCATTCTCCCCTTACTCCTTCTGTCTCTCTTTTTGTCTTCTCCGTCCTTCTCCTCCACCCCTCTGATCCTGGGAAACCACAAAGGGGAGGATACCCTGTTTTTACACAGTGAATACCCCATCACGGTGGTTTCGGTGGGGGTTGTAGAACGACTCATGGGAGGGGCAGGTCCAGAGAGGGTTGATCCACACTTGTTCAAGCAGCTATATTTTGGCTATTTGAAAGGAGAGGAGGGTAAGTTGAACACTCTGGGAGGTGCTGACCCCTGAGCTCTTTTCAGAAGAAGGTGCAGAAGAAGGTGCAGCCAATATAGCGATAAGGATTCTATCTATCTATCTATCTATCTATCTATCTATCTATCTATCTATCTATCTATCTATCTATCTATCTATCTATCTATCTATCTATCTATCTATCTATCTGTTTTGAGGCAAACGTGGGGGACAGTTGGATGCAGTGTGAGGGCAGATGTCAGTCACAGTGAACTTTTAATGTGAGAGGCAATAGACCACTTTACAGGCCCGTTCTATTGTCATTCATTTGCTGCAGGCAGGGCTTCTTCATTTTACTGAGAGCATCCAGGCTACGAGACAGAGACAAGGGACAAGAGACCGGAGATGGAGTAGCAAAGAGTTCTCTGTTTTTTAATTCTACCTTTTATTTGCATCATGATGCCATTTTTCTCCTGTGGAGCTTTACCACAAGAGATTGTTTAATGTATGGAAGGGTTTTGTTTTATTTATTTATTTATTTATTTTAGCTGTGCAGCTTAAATAACTAAAATATGCTGTGTATATATATATATATATATATATATATATATATATATATATATTTTTTTTTTTTTTTTTTTATCCAATATTTTTTTTTCAAAAATAAAAAAAATGTAAAATTTTAAAATA
>NW_015113391.1:196235-210227 GCF_001443285.1 Poecilia latipinna
AATTTTTATATATAAATTTATATTTATATATATATATATTTATTTATAAATTTTTTTTTTTTTTTTTTTCATGCAATCATTTATTTTCACAAATGAAGAAAATGGTAAAGCTTGAAATTGAAAAGGGGACCAGTGTTGTTGGTTTGCTTTTGTTTGCATTGCAGACTTCTTGTAAGACAAAAAACAAACAAAAAAACATGAAAGAGGTAAATATAATTTACATTGAATGTAAGAAAACAAAAACAGGAATGTCACATTTAATAATAATAATAATAATAATAATAATAATAATAATAATAATAATAATAATAATAATAACACCTAGCGAGACTAAACCAGGCTATTGTAGAGTGATAGCTTTAAGCCACATAATAACATTTATACATTACATAAATAGATGCCATACCATTTAAATAATTGTGTTTGGATTTAAATACGGCTGTACAATAGCCATCCATTTCCCCTCTTTTTCTTGGTTGTCTAGTTCCAGGGCCTATAATCAGAGTTTAAAACTGTTAACCCGGTATAATTTGGAAATCTTTGCCCTGCTGGTTTCTTCTGTGCTTTTTGGATTTCCTTCGCTGGGAGCCCGGAGTGGTCTTCCAGTCCAATTTCCGAAGAAGAAGAAGAAACAGTGAGAGTGTCGATTTGCCTCTCTAAAGGAAGAGAAGGCAATAAATTATATTTATAAATATATCCCTAATTTCCACATTTAAAATAAAATAAAGAAACAACCAGGTTATAGAAATGTAAAAAATACACTAAAAAAAAGATCTCGTTACTGCCACAACATAGACTGAAACTTTGTCTCAATTTAATTCAATTACCTTTCATTTACCTTTTTTTTAGCTACATTTGTTAGCCTAATTCTGAACGAAAACAAAATAAGCAAACTAATTTGCAAATAAAAATATTCTGACTTTTGTGGATCGTCTTGTGGTATTTCAGCTCCTGCTCCTCCTGAAAAGCAGCCCCGCACAGCTCGCACTGGAACGGCTTGTCCCTGGCGTGGGTCCGGCGAACGTGGCTATCGTGGGCGGCGTGGGAGGCGAAGGCCTTCCCGCAATGCTTGCATTTAAAGGGCCTCTCTCCGGAATGCTGGCGAATGTGCGTGCGCAAGATACTGGAGGCAGTAAAGGCCTAAAAGAGAGAAGTTATATTTATTTTGAAAAAAAAACTCTGCTTTTATAACCAACAGGCACGTGAAAGGATTTACAACAAATTAATTTTATGCTGTGAGTTCAGAAAAAATGAAGAGTTGGGGAAACGAAACGGAAAAAAGAGGGCGCATTCAAAAGGAAACAACCTGCTTCAACGCACGACCGTAAATAAAAAGCCTATATAACGTCGCGGGACAAAAGTCTGTGAGGAACATCTGGCGATAATTGGCTTGGAAGAGGAGCGTGCCTTTCGCGAGGAACAATGAACAAGGGCGCGTGCCGAAAGCACCGTGAAACCAGGAGACCAAAAGGTTTCAAGCACGGAGCAGGTCCGAGAAACCCGAGGAGAACTTAAAAATACTTTGTGAGTATTTTCTCAAATACAAAGTATTTATTTATTTATTTATTTATTTATTTATTTATTTATTTATTTATTTATATTGCCGTAAAGTATCTGTTTAACTGACATGGCTTAAGCCTGGACCAAGGTATAAGTATATAAAAATGTAAGTCGTTTATTTTTATCTTGCTTCTGTATTAAATTCTAACAAAATGCCATATTATACCATTTCTATACTCTTCAATATATTATTGTAATTAAAAAACGACATCATACTTCAGGGTGAAAACTAAATACACTGTCAGTTATTTTTTTTAAGTGTAGCATTGTGTTTACATCGTAAATCTTTCTTTTCCCTTCACTCTTCTACACCGTGTAAAATGGAAATCTAGTTGATATAGGCTTTTAAATGAGTTGGCATATACTTTGGATACTTGTAAATGGAAAAACAAACATGTGGGAATGTGTAAGAAGAAGTTTAAGCTGGTTGGAGTGACTGAGAAAATGCAAATGTTATAATAAGGAAGGGGGGGGAAACATTTAGACTTACAAATTCTAAAAAGCACAGATCCCAAACAAAATCACAAATAATGAAAAAGAAGGAGAAAAACTTATTAGATTAGACCAATATCTAATTTTAATTAAAATAACTGGTATAGAGTTAAGGAATCACAGCAGTGTAATAGGCTTTTAAAGTAAATTATTTACTTATAGTTGTTACAGTTATGCACATGGATTTGCTTGTTCATTCATGCCAATCTTTTGAATATTCTCTTCTTGGCCTATTTTTTTTTTTTTAACAAAACCCACGGCTGCAATCTGAAAGAATGCTTGGGGTAAACTCTTTACTATTTCTGCGTCTTTGAACGACAGTGGTTATTTTTACTTAGTCAAATATATCAACCTGTTTATTTTTATTTTTTTTACCTTAAGCCAATAAACTGAATTGACCTTATCTTACCTTGTTGCAGTAGACACACTTGTATGGTCGCTCTCCAGAGTGGACCCGCATATGTTTGTTAAGACTGGAGGACTGGGAGAAACTCTTCCCACACACGGAGCACTGCACATGAGACATTCAGTACATTAATAGAGAAAATAGATGAAGTTATTTTAGTGAATATTATAATGTGCCAGGAATAGTTTCACTTTGCTGCTTCATTCAAATTGCATAGTTTGGTTAAATTCATTTTTATTTGACCAAATAATATGAGAATTAAATTTATTATGTATCCATTGCCAGAGTAATCCACGTTTTAATAAACTATAATAATAATAATAATAATAATAATAATAATAATAATAATAATAATAATAATAATAATAATAATAATAATAATAATAAACTGGCATATGCTGCCTCGCTGACTCTTGGGAGCTGTTCTTTCAGCACCAACAGTTCAAAAACCGTAGCTAAATGCGAGCCCACAGTGTTTGAATTCACTCTACCTTGTGAGGTCTGTGTTTTTCGTGCACATGCAGGATGTGGATCCTCAGCCTATCCCTCTTCTCGAAGGATCGGTTGCATAGGTGACAGGGAAACTTCCTGTCCCCCTGGTCGACGCAGCGTGTGTATTTCAGGTGCTTGTCTCTGTAATATTTATATGCGAACACCTTCCCACATCTGTCGCACTTGAAGCCCTCGCCTGAATCTGCAGGATATAGAATTTATTTCAGCGGTTTGTAATGCAGACCAAGTGAACACAGAAAGGATCTGGAGAAGCTGTAGATTTAGACCTTCAGTTGGAGAAACACTGTTGTTGTTGTTGTTGTTCTCCTCTCTGGGGTCCTTCAGTGTGAGTGGGATCCCAAGAAACTGTGTGTAACAGTCTCCGTACCACACCAGGAGCTCCTGGCCTGGTGTGACCTCCTTGCAGGCCTCGTAGAAGATCTGACCCTGGACCTGCACCGCGATCAGGTTCTGCTCCTCAGGAAACCGAGCGCACTTCACCAAAGACATCCAGTTTCCAGACGCGCCTCTGCCGTCCACAAAGTGACTCAGCCGACCGTTCTCAAACACCTGGAGGAGAGCAGAGGACGACATTAATGTCAAACATGACGCAGAAGTTGATTGCAATATGTTATTTTTGGAAATATAACAGCATCACCTCCCACATTAGAGTGTTGTCGTCATATGTTTTTATCTCACTGGTGTTCACAAGTTTTCCTTGGAAAGGTCCGAATCGCGAGCCTTTGGGAATGCTGACCTTATCTGTGAAAACTCCACAGTGGTAAGTGTGTCCCCAAGCAGCCTGGAGGACAATCAGTCCTGCAACACAGAGCCGGTGTTCAAAACGCCTTATAACGGATGTTTAGGAAATATAAAAGATTTTTCTGTCTTACCCTCTGGGAGCTCAAGGGCGTCTTTGTCCAGTAGGGAAATGGAGGGATTAGAAACTGAGAGGATAAAAACAAAAGGAAAAGCAGGAAAAGACCATAAATGGATGAATGGATATTTAGAGAATGTATTTTATAATATTTTATATTTGTCTATTTTGTATGAGCGATTGCAAAAATAATTTGTATTATTGATTTATTTATTTGCTTTTATGTGTTGATATTTGTGTTTATTGTATTTATTCCAGCTTTATTTAAGCTAACAAATAAATGAACAAATGGGCAGATTTCTTATGTGTTGAATTATGGCATGAAATAATGAAATTACAGTAATAATAAGATTTTAAAACATAAAAAAACTTTTTGTTTAGTAACTTACATGTTTATTTATTTAATTGCGAATTTAATAAATCGTTCTCTCATATACCTAACGATTAATTTCAATTTTATATTTTTATTACGGTTTCATTAAAGCAAATATTTATTTGTTTATTATTAAGTAAATTACTGACAAATTCATCATTTTAATGTATAGATAGAAATAAGATTTTTGTTTTAATTGTCGCCTAAATAAATATTTGGCGAACGCGTTTATTGGATTGTGGCCCATCGGGCCCTCAACGGGGGTTAGCAAGTTTGTTTGAACTCTTCCTGTCAATTAAAATTGTGCATTAAGTACAAATTCTACCTAAAATTCAAAAGCGCCTCACCTAAGCTTTCCTGCAACGTCAGTCCTGATATAGCGTGGCCCCCGCTGCTCTCCTGGCCCCCAGAGTAACCATAAAGCACCATGAACAAGTCCTCCTCGCTGAAGTTAAAGGATGTGACCCTTTTCTCCGGAGACATGTCGACGGTGCTCGGCCGAAACAAGCTCTCCTTGGGCGGTGTGTTGTTGGAGGACTTGGCGGATGGAGACGGGACGCTGGGCGGGTTGCTGAAGTCCGACGACAGCGGCCCTGCGGCGTGCTCCGTCACCACCGCGGCCAGCTCCTCCGGCCTGGGGTGCAGCACGTGTCCGGGAAACATCTGGCTAGTGTACGGCAAGCCCGACGCGTTGTGACCGAGGAACGGAGCCGCGCCTCCGTGAAACCCGAGGGGAAGCGACGCCCGGGCGTCCGACACCAGTCGACCGAGCGACTTGAGCGGGTGGAGGAGGGTGTGTGTCCGGGGGAAGAAGTCCATGTAGGGATAGGGGCTGGGGAAGAATCCCCGGACGGGACTGCCCTTCAGCATCTCGGCTTGGTGGCTTTTCTCCTTCAACATTGCGGGGACGCTGGAGACGGACACTGACATGAGCGCAAGGGAGCGTGAAGGTTCAAACAGGGACGGATTCTTCAGAGGATGTGGGGAAGAGAGAGAGAGAGAGAGAGAGAGGAGAGAGAGAGAGAGAGGGGAGAGTGTTACAGTTTAATGCGTTTAATCAATCGAAAAAAGACAGGAGCGTGAGCGTATCTGGCCATGCTTCCGTTGCATTTGTTCACATAAAGTAAAATTCATACGTCACATCTTTTCTTATCTTATTCATGCATGTTGGGCAAACTGCGGGATTCCTTTGCAGTTTGTAATGAAGTAATCCATTTGAATTCGTTTTCAGGTACGGAGAAGCAGAGAAGATGGGACATATTAAATAGGCTTTATTCTCTACCCCCTTGTCTAAAAAATTGTATCCATCTCTTCACCAGACCATCCAATTTAGTTTTTGAATGTTTCATTTTAAACTCTGCTCTGCGGGAGGACTGCCTGTCTGAAATTCACAATTAACAACTTTTAGTTAAATGGACTAAGAAAGGTCCATGAATTTCTGCCTGTAAAAGTCTGGAATTTGATTTGAATTCCAGGTTTCAGTGAGTGTGGGGAAAAAAAAAAAAAAAAAAAAAAGGTTAAAAAAAAACCTTTTTTAACCTTTTATTTCTAGACTTGTATTTTCTTTGTTTGAAATTCATTCGATTTATTCTATATTTTTTTTTCTTTATTTTTACAGATTATATTCAAAGTCTTGCAAGGACCCTCCATTCAATCATATTCAGCTTGTGTATTTGCACTAGTTTAATGGGCAAAAGGAGGAGACAGAACTCTGGGAATGTGGTCTGAAAAAGTGGAGAAAAATTTGAGTGGACGTTTGAAGACAGCCGTTCAAAAAAACAAAAAAAAAAAAAACGGGCAGCCGATTTTGCAATATTTCCAGCTGAGAGGTCACACACTTCACACAACTAAACAGTAGTGAGGAGGCTATGAAGGCACCAGTCCCCCCAGCCAGCCAGTAAATAGAGAGACAAACCAGGGTCATGACACCAATCAGAGAACAGTCGGTCGTAGCAGAGGTCAGCATTAATGAAGCATTTAATGGACCTTAACGTTTCCCGAACAGTAATTTACTGAACAGTGGGGAGAGGGTCCGGAGAAGGGCTGGAGATGCCGTGCGTCATGCTCCGTGCGCAAATCGTAATTTTGGGAAACAACAACAACAACAACAAAAAGATTTACACGATTAAAAAAATTAAAAGAAGCAAGAAAGTTAGACATACGTTTTAAAATATAATAGAAGAAAAGCTTACCAATCACAGCTGTTTCAGGAGGAGGTCGTATCTGTCATGCCATCAGAGCTGAGCTGAGCTTCGCAAACCTAAATCTGGACGCGTCTCTGGTCATCTGAGGGCACCTATCGTGTTCAGGTCCGCTGAAGATGCTTCCCGGCGTCTTCCTCTTCCCCATTGGCTGAGGAATCCGCTCAGCCTCATGCATCTCAATTAATCTGCGCAGGACAGCCCACTGAAGTTAACCTATACACGATGGCACGCATCCTTTAATTCCACGGTTAGAGAGATTTTCTCCAAACATTTCTATGAACAAACCTGTCCAAATGAAACAAAACCAATGCAAATGAGGTCTCAGAATTTTTTTTTTTTTTATAACGCCACACCTTTTTATTTCACGCACTCTGGTGTGCTCAGACGGAAGAACACGTCAGTAATCCACGGACCACTCAACGCAATAAAAACCTCTTTAAATTATTCACCCACTTTGCAGTTTACGTCCCTTCAGCATCGCAACCACACCCAGTGGTCTTTTCGTTTCCAACTTTTCTTTTCTCCGATTCGCATCCACCCGCGGGAGCTGTTTCGTACTCGCCTCGGCAACCGACAATTTAAGTAATCTGAAGTCATTTTCTAGAATATATCCGCGCTGTAAGGAAGTGTAGTTGGGTGACTCCAGTAAGCGATGACAGCGGGAGGTCACTCGGTTGTTTCGGGTTGATCAGGGATCATAATAACAACTCAATATTTATATTTGAGGTGGTTATGGGCTGGCTGCAACGAGACACTATATGCTGGGTCAATGCCAGCCCCTAGCTAGAAAACACTATATAAATGAGAGTATCATCAAAAGTGTAATTTTTTATCACTAATTCAATTCAGGAAGGATACCCATGTGTTATATCTATTCATTACACACCCATATTTCAACTGACAAGGTGTTAAGTATAATCCAAGTGATCCAAAAGCTGCAGATGACGTGGCTTCCTGTTATAGTCACAGACTGCGAAACCTGCACTGGACCTCAAGCAGCTTGGATTCCATGTGTTTTCTCCTGATGTTTGGACTCTGACTTCAGATGAAAGTAAAACAACAAAACTTTCATCCAAAAGGAGGAATTTAGAGACTGGCTATTGCTGGAGTCTCCACTGAACTCTTAAAACTGGCTTTCCCTCAAAGCTGTAGTGATCAATCGTTCTTGTGCACTTTTTTCCCCCCCTTCCACTCAACTTTCTTTAAAATGCTTGCAAACAGCAAAGTCAGACCTTTTGTGTCTTTTCCTCCTTGTGGAGGGAGTCGGTAACTGTCTGCAGGACATAGTCTTCCCCATGATTATGTGCATCAATATTTAGAAATTAAAAATCTATATTTTGGCTTTAAATAATGTACAGTTTTTTTAAAATCTTGTTTTCAATAGTTGCAAGTCACAGTTATCAAAACACAAGTCTATAATGAGTAATTTTTTTAGATTATGCAAAAAATTTTAATGATATGCTAATTCAGTATGTACTTGGATACATATATATTCTTAAATTCAAGAGGGCTGAGTTCAAACATGTTTATTCATTTATGATTGTTGTGAAACACAACATAAGTGGCATTGCTACTTAAGCTTTTAAAAAAAAAACTTTCTGGAGATCTCCCTTTATGCAGTGATTTAAGTGAATAAAATTGGGTAGAAATTCATCTATAAGCCTTTAAACCTTAGGGAGAGGTAGTCTAAAAACAAAAACAAAAATGTTTTTTGTTTTTTTTTTAAGTTACTACCAGCATGAAATAAAGGACGCAGTTAAAATATGCATTAACAGAATTCTTTATTTACAAGGCAAATAGCATCAGCAAAGCCATATTAGTTCACAACTTGCATAACTGTGGTTTTACCTTCTCTTATATATCTAATTTTGCATAAAACACACACACGCGCGTGCGCACACACACACACACACACTCACTCACGCACGCAACACACGTGCTCACACACAAACACAACCATGGGGTAACAAAGGTCAGATGGATGCAGGTATACAGTGCGACTCGCGGACGACGCAGAAAACAAAACGGAAAAACAAAAACAAAAAAACAACAGTGATCTTTCTTCAGAAGAATCCAGTATAGTACATATTGCTTCAGTATCTCTGTGAATCATCTTTAACCATACAACAGTGAGGAGAGGACCGGGCCTCTCCCAACATAGAAGAGCAATGATCGTGGTTGTGTGGGGAGGGGAGTGACCGTGTTTTCAGCAGCGGAGGAGAGGTGAATAGTGGTGCACCCATTCAAATACTGTACAACCAGTCATTATACAAATTTATACAGACAGCAGTGTAATTTACAAGAACAGGACGAAATCTAAGGCAATATGCTAGGGTGTTTAGCATTTCAAAGGTTTGCATCTTAGCTCTAAGAAACCAGCAGACGATACAAAAAGGGTATTTAAAGTTCTGCAAAAGCAAACGTTAAAGAGAAGAAAATATAGTGTGTAGTTAAGTGGGTCCAAAGTCTGAATATGTGCACTTCCTCTGCACTTGGCTTCAGAAATTCTTAAAAAAAAAAAAAAAAAATGCACTGCTACCACATGGCTTTAAGTTCTTTTCAAAACGCTGACAATCTTTGGAAATTTGCAAAGGGCTCTGAATCCGTTTAAAAGCCTATTTGAGAAAATGGATTTTAAAGGCTTTAATCTGCATGGGTGGATTTTTACAATCAGAACAGCATCTAATGGAAAAAAAAAAAAAAAGTATGATCTCCTGTAGACTGAAGGCAAACACACTGCAGGGCGAGCAGAGTGTGAGTGCAGCCTCTACACTTTTCGAATTACGTCTGGAAAAAAGGAAAAAAAAAAAAAAAAAAAAAAAAAAAAAATAAAATAAAAATAAATGCAGAAAAGACAACGGTGTGACGACAGGTTGGGAAAGAAAGAACAGTAGGTCATCAATGACGATACATTCAGAGTGAATCTGGTTTATGACGAACATCTGCATTTAGATCCTGCTCAGTGACATCTTTAGGAATTTCATGTTTTATGTTTTTTTTTTTTTTTTCCTGTGTGGGCTGGCTAACTAAGAAGGGGAAAGAAATCCAATTGAAATGTGAGGAATCATTTGGCTTGATCAAAGTCTTTTCCTGGGTAAAATAGTTTATATAAAAGTTAGTTTTTTTTTTCCTTTTTTTGAGGTTAGAGAGGATGATTTGCTGCGGATCTCAATTCCCTTTTGGGGAAATAAGATCAGCACGTCATCAGTGAACACTTTTATACTTTAATTGCCTGAGGTCATAAAATATGGCTAAGTGTCTGTCAGAGCAGGTGCAGTCTTAACTCTGACCTCTGCGATAGAAGAAAAGGCTGGAGGAAGAGAGGGCTCATTTCGATCACGAGGGGGGGGATAAACTACCTCCCCTCTGCAGGTCCCCCTGGCCCCCTCAGATGGCTGCATAATTTATCAAGAACGCTGTGTGTGTGTGTGGATGTAGACTTTTTCTTGGTACAAACTGCAATAGAAAACGGTGTTTAATACTGCATCCAAACGCAGAGCAAAAACGTGTTTTTTTTTTCCCTTTCCAAATTCAGGAAACTGTACAAAAATTACAAAAAAAAAAACAACAAACAGAAAAGGATTCTCAAGTAATTATTGCTTGTTTACATCACACCCGAACAGTTTGCACCTAGCAGCTTGTACGAAGCAGTTTTCACTCCAGACGACAAAGAAAGCACACTTTTTTTCTTCTTTTTTTTTCCTTTATAATTTTGAGTTAATGTATGGCTGTGAGAAGTTTTTTTTTTTTTTTTTAACACTTTTTTTTTGTGTTCTACACTAAAAGGCAGAGAAGCAAGCCGTAATCTGTACACTGTATACACAGCACACCCACTAAGGACAACCTGCAGCCCCGGTCCGAGTCGTACCAGAACATCAGAATGTCAGGACTTCACAGAACAACGATAACAAAAAAAAAAAGAACATATAACTGCTCTGCTTTAAGAGAGGCAGTAGTGACCAGTAAGGAATAAAATAAATAGGAAAGAAAAGGTTTTTTTTTCACTCATCGGTATGTACAATTCATTTTGAACCATATTTGATTTTGACATCTTCTGAAACAGCTGGACCAAGATTATAATCCATAATTCAGGCGATTAGAAGAATCTTCTCAACCATTACTGTTAAAAACGATAAAAAGTGCCTCTTTCACACTTTTAGGAATATCTTCTTGCTACAAGGATAAAGAATCATCTACAATAATTAAAATGAATCTATACAGAAAAATAAAACTTAATTTAATACACTATATAAACCTCTTGACTAAATTATTCTAATAGAATTCCACTCAAATCATTCTTCTGCAGTGTTTATCAAGATCAGTTTTCTTCCCCCCCACTCCTCTGTCTTCAATCTACATATTCATTTTCATAACAAGAAAAAAAAAAAAACAATTATAAAATAAAATACAGCAAAAAGGCAAAAAAAAAACAAAAAAAAACAAAAAACAAAAAAAAAAACGACTGAGCTCCGTTCGTACTTATGAACATGACCCGGGAGTCTCTGCTGCCGTTAGAAACCCATGAGGAAACGTCCCAAATGAGTGAAGAGAGAAGAACAATTCGGTTCTGCTCTGAGATGAGATTGTAGATGGCCGCTGTCCGCTGAGAGGAATACATTCAACACATCCACTGATGCCCCCTCTGCTCCCTGAAGTCAGTGTATCCCACCAGGAGGGCCCTACAGTAAGTCACACGACGGTGAATGCAGCTGGACGGGCAGGTAGGCTGGCCTTCTGCTCACTCCTGTGTCAGTCCGGGGCCCAACAGGTCAGTTGGGGTGAAAAGGGAGTGAGAGAGGGGGGGGGGGGGGGGGGGGGGCGGGGGGCGGCCCGGCTGATCCAAGGGGCAGTCGGTTACTTACGAGTTTGTGTTTTTGATTCTTAAAGGGCCGACGCGCTCCCTGCACCAGCTGATCGCTGAGGTTCGTGTTAAGAAGCTTCAAGGGGGTCAACAGAATTTCTGTGGAGGAAATGCAAATATTACTTTATGCATTTAGAGCAACTGTTCACGGAGTACCGGCAAGTTTCATTAGGTTAAAGTTCAGCACCTGTGTTCGCAACGGATCCAAAGCAGTTTAGGAAAATTCTTAAAATTTCCCAAATTCTAAACATTTTCTTAGAATTTCACCTACTTAGAAAGTTTCTCACAAACCACCTTAGGCTTTAAAAGAGCTGCTAACGTGGCAAAAATGTAAGGAGCAGCGAAGAGAACTTTTCATCAGCATAAGAGCGCCTTAAACCTCTTGCAGTCTCAAGTGGACGTTCGGGGTACCTGTGTTTTTAAAATTCATCTTGGCAAGTTATCTGCTAGCTTCTTCTTTACTAGCTTAAGTAGCTACTACTGAAGGAGGGAAGTTTTTATTCGATTAATCATCAGATTAATCAATTACTCGATTACTAAGATAATCGTTTACAGTAGCCCCACTCTAAACAGCTAGCTTGTTTAGCAATGACCTATTGTAGCTTATCCTGCATGTGGAAGGTGAATCCTGGGAAACTAACAACTCAACATTTCTCCCACACAATTGCAAAGATCATAACAGAGACATTTTAATAATACTTTAAATTGAACTACTGAAATTGTTTCTGATCATTTTTATTTACTTTTTGTTTGTTTGTTGTCGTTTTAAACGCGCCCATATTACATTTAAAATGTAGTCAAGCACAGCAGCTAAAAGCTCAACATGTCGGCTAGAAATGACAAAGAACCCGTTTCTTTAGAGCAAAGCCCGTCATAAAAAATGTGCTGTGATAAATTCCTTCTAAAAAACAAAAACAAAAAAAAAACCTGAATTAAAGCGAAGTACACATCGTTTAACACATTTTATGGAAAACGTAGATGTATTTAAGAGTGTTTAAAGCATAAAATTTTTATTACTAAATGTAAACCTCTCAGCCTTGAACTTGTCTAACTACAGGAATTACAAAGCATGTTGGAGAACATCATCAAGCATAAAACCCATAGGAGAAAAACACAAATGCATGCACTAATGGCTCAACAGTAAATAATTGAAATAATCTAAGTGCCAATATTTTTTCTTCTACAAACCCGGAGGCGAGATAAGCCCAGTGACGGACACGCTGCTATGTTACAACATTCTGGACAGCAGGCAATCAAACAGGAGCGCTGTAGTTAAATATTCATGGATCTTTACGGGCTTAAAAGCATTACGGTCAACAACAGCGCATCGCAGACGTGCAGCCTAACGATACCAGCGAGACAAACGCAGACAAATTAACTTGTTGGGCTTTACAACGAGCGGGGCGCGGCAGGAATTGAGTGATGTTGATACACGAAACATGCGAGTCAGTGAGTAACGTCGGCAGCCTACATAAAAGTGTAACTAAATGGTCTGACTTTAAAGTGCCCAGTTACATCACTGCCCTAAAAGTTGGGAAGAGAAGCAGCAGAACTTTAGAGGAGTTACGTGAACTACGGAGTAAATTATTCAGCAGCATGGCAATTAAATGAAGGAGAGCCAAACACAGCGCTTAGAATAACTCCAACAGAAATACGGAGATGAACGCAGAAGAAGTCGACTTTCATCTGGGGCACGATTGACAGATTTCTAATTCTTCCGTGACACAAGAAACAACTTTATTGGTTTAAAAAAAATAAAAAAAATGCAAGAACTGGGTGCAAAAGTTGAAATATATTGTGCATTCTCTCAAATTAATCACGACTGAATACCACCCCTGAAATATTTCTCAGGGATAGTTAAAAATTCCTTAGACATGATTTAAAACTAATTAAAAAGCTTTCGGTGTAATTTTTTGGTATAACTGCTCCTCGAATCATTGCTCATTCGAGGAGCAGGATTTTAGGCTGCTACTACCAGACACTTAAACATTTTTATTGGCCACAGAAAGTGAGAACCAACAACTAAATTTAAACAAATAACTGGAGCTCCAATTGCATCTGAAAATTTAGCACAACGTCACTATGTGCAATTAATATCCCAGAGAACCGCTTGGGCTGTAGTAAGCAGAGCGACGAATGCGGAGGGCTATGTTCAAGTTCTCGACTTCACTTCGACCACTAAGCTGGCAGAGATGCAGAAAACACTTTTTGTTCGCACCCCCCACCCCCCCCATCCAAACTGGCCGTGGAGTGCGCCAAGTACTCACCTGCTCTTGCCCCATGGAGGGCAAGCCGGGCGAGGACCCCGACGCCATGGACGTGACGCTCATCTGGCCGCTCAGCTGGTTGTTGAGGCCCATGCTGTTGCCGTTGTACATGTTGCTGCTGTTCTGTTGGGCGAACTGCGGCGACGCCTGCTGCTGCGAGAACATGCTGGGCAGCGGAAACGCAACGGAGGCCGTTAGGTTGGGCCGTCAGAGTCACCGTGTGTGCACGTGAATTTTCACAGGATTAAAAAAAATAATAATAAAAATAAAAAAAATGCAGTACCGACATGTCCCACAGTGCACATAATTAATAAATACTTTTTATTTTTGCTTCTCATGCTTTGATAGTTAAAAAGACTAACATCCTTTGTTCTTTGCTCTTGAGGTTATCATGTGGACTGATTTTTTTTTTTTTTTTTTTTTTTTCAAAAAAAAAAAATTCTTTTCTTTTTTTACCAAT
>NW_015113391.1:213343-267589 GCF_001443285.1 Poecilia latipinna
AAAAACAAACACCCTTTTTTTTTTTTTCTTTGGGTTTTTTTTTGGGGTGATTTTTTTTTTTTTTTTTTTTTTTTTACAAACATACAAATCTTTCTCCTTCTTAAGCCAGTAAACCATTAATTTAAGCTGCTTTTACTCCCCAGAAGAACATAAAACTCACAAACATCCCTGATCAATATTTTCTGAATACAAACTGAAATCTGAAAGCACCCAGGTCCAAAAACACGAACTCAGTCTTTACGTTTTTTTCACAGTCGCATTCCGCTGGATGTGCTGGTCGTCCTCACCTGTTGCCTCCCATGTTACCCTGTGGCCATCCGTTCATGTCAGGGGAACCCTGGAAAGCGGCGTTCTGCTGGCCCTGCTGCATCATGGGGGACTGTGTGTGCGCCATGCGCGGGGAAAGCAGCGGGCTCTGCGGCGTGCTGGCCCCAGCAAAACTCCCGTCTGCCTGTTGGCTCATACCTGCAGAGGACGAATTCAAACACGTCAACCACACCGGTCCCACAGAAAGTAAGTACATTAAACATATTTAGAACAAATGCAAGAAGAAGAAGAAGAACAAGAAGAAGAGTGTGCTGTGACAAAACAGATGAGGTATACAAGAGGCCTCTGTGTTTTGAAGTGAAAAAGTGTCGGCATTCAGGCAGGTGGAATTTTCTACATGCATTTTAACAGAAGAAGAGAGAAGATGGAGGAGATTATTTAACAAAAAAAAAGCGAAATCTCAAAAAGACGTAAATATGGTAAATGTCATTAGATAAATCAGGTAAATGTACGACAAACTATTCAGAGAATTCATGGCCAAACGGAGGTGGGTGGGTCGATTTATTGAGCTCTGACTCCATCTAGTGGAGTAAAAAAAGCATAACTAGGAGATAATTTATAGGTTTACTGAGTAAAATATGCAGCTTAATCTGTATCGGTTTATGATGATAGTGATCATCAGTGCATGAAATTATAAATCTGGCGTTCAACATCAATTGGAAGTGACGCTTTCCAATTGATTCACATCAACACACACACACACGTACACACACATATATATATATATATATATATATATATATATACAGCGTTCTTGGGTGAAGTGTGCTGTTTGCTGGCGGGAGGAGCAGTACCTGAGTTGGGAAACTGAAAGGCACTGTGATGCATTTGAGGGCTGAGTACGCCCACATACTGTCCGCCCATCATGTTTGTGTTTCCCATCATCATCTGTGAGGAGGAGGAGGTGGAGGAAGAGGAGGTGCCATGCAGGTGGAGCTGAGGGTTGGGGGGCAGAGTGGGGAGGCTGGGGGAGAGAGGGGAGGAGAAGGGGCTGGTGGGAGGTGACGAGGCCAGGCCTGTACTGGTACCGTAGCTGGGCGGGTAAGGGAACTGCTGGGGGGCGGCCTGGGGGTTCCTGGGGTTGCTCAGGCCTCCGGCCATGTTGGGAGGCAGGCTGAGGCCCTGGGCCCTCATGGCTATGCTGCGCTGCTGCTGGACCTGCTGGGCCTGCTGAACGTGCTGCTGCTGCTGCTGCTGTTGCTGCTGCTGCTGCTGCTGCTGCTGCTGCTGTCGCTGCCTCAAGTGGTTGCTGAGCATCTCCCGCTGACGCTGCGCCAACATGTGAGCGTTGATGTTTCCCTGGAAACAGCAGGAAAAGGAAGCGCCAGAGCGACGGCGAGACGAGATGTCAGATGTAACCCGTTTTGCAAATGCGTGTCTGTGGTTGCAATGTGTCCAAGCGTGAAAAAAAAAATTTAAGGCGTATGGAATACTTTTGGAATATACTGTGGCGTCTTTAAGTATTTCGTTTATTGTGAAGCAACAGGATATATCATCATAAATTAGCAGATGGAACATGTTTGTGCAGGAATGTTATTACATGACTGTGGTTGTACCTGGTTTGGAGCACTGGCTCGTAGAGGTAGGTTCACATTTGACACGCCAGGCATCTGAGTCATCATTGGCTGACTTTTCTGCTGGAAACACCCCGCCCCCCCACAAAAACACATTTAAGCACAAATAAAAAGAGTTACAGACTTAAATTTATTTCAGCACCTCTTTAATTCATTTTTAAGTTTTACTCTCCGTAATCAACATCAGTACATCAAAACCAACATGTAAATATGGCAGATTTAGCCACAAGGGTTCATTTTCATCTCTAGTCCCCTGACAGGTTGACGGCGATAAACAACACACACACACACACACACACGCCATAATTTACTGCAAATTACGAGAAATTGGTAATAATAGTATGAAACACATTAAGACCACTAGGAAGTCTAAATGTGTGCAATCAGGGGCTTCGAATTCGTCAGCCTCGAGAGCGATTACGTAACTCAAACCTGTGAGTTCAGAGTCGATCGACGGGGCTGCGTGTCGCCTCATGTCGGGTCGGTCTAGCGTACCTGTTGGGACTGAAGCCGGTGCTGGAGCTGCAGCCGCAGCGCGTTGGGCTGGTTCGGGGCGACCCCAGCCGGCCTGAGTCCGGGCCGCTGCATCCTCATCATGGGGTAGGTCGGCCGGGGCCCCATCTGGCCGGCCATCGGGTGAAAGCCGGGCTCCTGCATGGGAGGGCCGGGAAAGCCCCTCGGCACCATGTGGGAGGGCGGCGGGCCGAACTGCTGCGCGTACATTGGGGGCTTCTGGTCCAACATGATGGCTGGGTCCGGGGGGAACTGCTCTGGTTCCAGTGACTGGCTCTGAAACGGCAAACAATCGACATTAGTGGAACATCTGCAAGAAATTGGTGCAAAAAATGACAGAGAACTTACAGAACCTTGCTAAAGGATTCAGTCACCTTAAACTTTTTCTAAAGCATTTTCTCACAACAACCGTAAATGTCATTGTAGTGTACTGTATTAGGAATTTACGACCGTAACACCGACCTGTCTGCTATGTGCTTTAATCTACGGGATGCTCTTTACTCACTAATGTCCTCTATGAAACTTCTGAGGCCTTCACAGATTAAACTGCAAGCGGGTAGACTCTTTTTTTTTTTTTACTAATGACGAGACATTTGAAGGTAGCTGGTTGCATCAGATTTTATTTAGAGGTATTCCGATTTAAAAAAAAAAAAAGAGGCAGTATAACAAATGCACAGCAAAAATATTTAGACTTATTCGATAAGATTTATGACAATTCAAGTCGCATCATCACCCTTGTGAGAAACGGTGTTAGAAAAAGCTCACCTGTTCCACCAGGGCGGGGATGCCGAGAGCTCGATCGATCTCTTCTAATCCGTCAAAATCTTTTAGTGCCGAGTACAGCTGGGACATCAGGGCCCCCTCGTCCACTGCGCTGCCTTGATCGAGACTCGGGTTGCAGAGGAGATCATCTTGCTGTGCAGGTCTGTAGAAAAATAAACAAAAATGCCTAATGTATTACAGAAAGGTTCGGGGTTGGGGGGGGCGAGAAACAGTGTCTACATTTAAGAAAATCCCCAGACGCGGAGATTGCCACCGGCTCCTTTTGGGAACACAAAACGATCATTTGTGGGTTAAAAACGTACCTGTTCTGGTTTACGAAAGGCGCCTGATCGATTGGCATCATGCTGTCCGGCCAAGGGGCCGTCTGATTGGGCGGAGCCTGCTGCTGGGAGAAATGGTGGCCGACCATATTAATGTCCATATCAGGTTGGGCTGAAAGAGAAAGGAAGAATATCCAGGTTAATGGAATTATTAGAGAGATGCCCAGAGATTTTTTTTTTAAATACTTTTACAATTTCTCTTTCACAAGAGCAAAAAAGGTAAAAATGATGGGTGTTAAAATAATTCACCTGCTACACCGCGACCAACCACAAGATGGCATCCTTTACAACTCTGAGAAGCTAGTAAGCTATGAGGGGGTGAGCTGAGGTCTTCCTCACTCTACTTTAGCAGCTTCAAATGGGCGATATCATGAACTACAGATTTAAAGTCTTTGTCATGCAGCTTTTTATTTCTGCGCCTTCATACCAAGACGTTTTAAAGTTGGCTCTCACCGTTGGCCATTAGTGGAGACTGCAGCATCGGCCGGGGTGCTGGCTGGCTGTTGGGTCTCATCGGAGGATTGCCGGGCACCATCCTACCCTGCATGCCTCCTTGTTGTCCCGGAGCGGAAGCTCCAATAGGAGGCGCAGAAGCTGGACCGGTCCATCCCTCCGGCTGCTGCTGCTGCTGCTGCATGGCTGGCCGCGGACCACCTTGGGTCATCAATCCTGCGGGAGCGGGAGGAAGGACAACGACGCAGAGACGAGAAGCGGTGAGAAAACGGTCCGAAAAGATTTTGGAGAACGTTCTCTGCACACATATTGCGGCGGTGGTCTGTGGATCGATGTGAAAGGGGAAATCTTTTGTGAGCAATGCTGGAAGTTGCTCGGGGAGGATCGATATGTGGGAGACGCAGTGAGAGAAACTTCGCTGGTGTGTGGGCGACTATTTCCTGTCACAGGAAGTGAGTCAGTGTGTCATGATGTTGATGGGTTCGGGTGAGAGACACAGAGGCAGAAGGAAAAGTGTCTAATCGGAATTTGGAATCAGCCACAAGTGTCACAGTTCAAGACTACAGTTGTATTTTTGTTTGTTTTTTTTTTTTATTGGACCACAACATAATTTGATTTGACTTGAAGAGCTCTTGGTTAGACTTACCTGCATTGCCCATACCAGGCTGGTTGGGCATCATGCCATGACCTCCCAACATGCCTTGCTGCTGATGCATTACAGGGTAAGGGCTGTTGGCCCGTATGGGGTACTGCAATGATGGCTGCTGTGAGGGGACATTCATGTCCAGAGAGACACTCCTCACTGGTAATGCCCTGCCCGGCTGCCCTGGTCGGACAGCGCCAAAATCTAAAAAGTAAGAATAAACAGACTTTAAAAAAAAAGAAATCCTGTTTTTTTTTTTTTTTCTTTTTTTTCCCCCTTGAGTTTGAGAGCTCTACTTACTAGTTTGACCCATGCCGGGTCCGAGGCCTCTGGGTTGCTGCTGCGTCGCCATGGCGGCGTTGCTCTCCGACATCTGCAGGATGTCATTAAAGATGTTCTGCTTGTCCATGGGACTGGGCAGCGAAACCGGCCGCTGCTCGCAGAAGAGCTGCGGCTGAGCGCTCTGCAGGTCGTTCAGGATGTCGTCAAGCTCCGATGACTATGAAAACACAAACAGATGAGGCACGTGGGATTCCAATTAGAAACTGATTAAAGCCAGACATGGAAGTACCGATACATAATGTTCTAATGAACGTTTGACGAGAGATTCGACCGGAGAGGTCTGCTGGAACGCCTTCTGTAGAGACAACCTGATGCTCAGACGACAAAAGAACCAAGGAGGATTCAAACCAAAGAATCTGGCTCTAGCTAGCATGGTGGCTGTAGCATCGTGAAAACATTCACACTGCTTTAAAGTTCAAATTAGCAAAAGCAGTTTTGGACACAAGAGAAAATGTTTCATCTTCAAAGACCCCAGACTTTGAGTTTTGTTTCCTGAAAGTCAGATTTAGGGCTTTATAAGACTTTATAATGCACATTTAAGGCCTACCTGCTGTGCTAAAACAACTCAAGTTATCTTGCTTACCCAATAACTTATATTTAACTTGTTTAACAACTGAAGTACAACTATGTTTGTTTTTTGCGTCTTTTGTACCGTTACTTAAATTCAAGGCCTTGTAATATACACAAAGCTCCACACACAGCGTTCATTCCAAGAAGCTGTTAGTCAATTGCTGAAATGTCTGTTTTCAAGCCAAACTGTGTTAATAGACTTTTATTCCTATAGTGAATGATCTGGCAGAGGATTACTACCAAGAACATTTTAACTCCCTTAATAAACAACAAAAGCAAGTCTTGGTAGGAGAGGAGAGACTATGTCTTGGAAAAAAAAAAAGCTGAAGAATGTGCGAACAAATTGAGGATGCAAAACATTTAAGATGCAGTGTGGGAAAAAAAAAACACTCAAGACATTTTAGAAACCAAAACCGAGAGGATCAAATTAAAAGGACTTGTTGGAAACCTTTTTACAACCTGAAACTCTCCTGTTTCAGAATCCGAAATGTATAATTTTCCAACTAGATAATGGCGTAAAATAAAGAAGTTCAACCGAAGAGCCAAGCGCCACTCAGGGCTACATGTAAATACAAAAGGAATATCATCTGACGTGACAAGTTGTTGTAGCTTTCCACATGCTTTTATCTTCAACAAGGACAAGGCCAAGGTGAGGAGAGAGCTTTACTTGCTCAGTGATGGGAGTTAAGGGTCAGGGAAATAGTTGCCATTTTTAGAAAATAGAAGCAGCCTCCAACAGATACTCGGTTTTCCGAGACGAGGCGAGCGTTTCCAGATAGCGGCGGCCTCGTGGAGCCACGGCACTGATAAAAAAAGAACTGACTAGGATTTTCTTTGTATTTTCATATACTTCTGGCACTTTCAGTCGTCTGACATGTAAAATTAAAAAGGCCAACAGGATGTTTGCTTTACGTAAAAGACGTTTCACGTAAAGTAAAAGGAGAAAGACAGAGGAGAAAAGCAAGATGCAAACTATCTTCATTTACCAACAATAAGATATATCAAATCACTGTCAAGCCTGGATAAGATTAGAGTGCTAACAAGGTCACATGGATACTGTTAATGCTGTCATATGAGCTGCAGAAACACAATCTACCCAGTTTTCATACTACAGGCCTCCTGAAAAACTCGTTCATGATGACCTTTCATTTGCTCCAGTTTAATACAAACTACTTTCATTTTAAAGGGGTAGTTTATTTCGTCATATTACATAATGTAGCAATTATATTTCCACCTGGAAAACGAGTGACATAGATTATTATCTTAAAATCCAATAGCATTAAAATGACCACTTGTTCAACTATAAATAACTGTTAAGTTGAAGGGTGAGCTGTAAAAAAGGGAACAAGAGAACAAAAAAAAAAAATGAAACCACATTGAAGCAAACAGACTGTTCATCGACTGATCACAGGTTTAAGGAAATAGTCTTAAGAACTTAAAATTTGTGCCTGAATCTGGGTTTCATGTCATTTTCTGTTCAAGCATGTACAGCATCATTATGGCACAAGGCTTTCTGTCTCTGCATCTCTACATCTTGGCCTCCAACAACACAAACTTGCTTTCGTACTCGCTCCTTAGGTGGGCCACACACGAGACGCTAAAAGACGGGAAATATTTCATTCGTAAGTTTATTCTCTGGTCCAAAGGATGGGAGGCTGACCCCAGATAACTGAATTTGAGTCAAAAGGGTGTTAAAAGGCAACTGAACTCTGGTACACAAAAAAAAAACCCAGGTATCAGTTTGGTTGAAGTGAAATCTGGAGCGGTTCAAATGCACATGTGAATGCCGAATGAACTGGAGACTTCCCCAAAAGCAGGAAGCGCTCTATAGCGCAGGGCATTCTGGGTAACTACAACAAAAACAAACGCCCACATCTATCGCTAGTGGGAGAAATGGTTTGTGTTTTTTTGTTTTTTGTTTTTTAATCAGAAACAGAAGAGAAATCCTACTACTGTTAAAATCTGATGCCAATGCATTTTTGTTTACATTTTGTGAAGGAGGAAGTTGCGCTTCGCCTTCTTCAGAGGTTTTCCTGTTGTTTCCTACAGTGGTTCTTGGTGCAGCGCCGCCACAGGCGAGGAGGTGAACAAGGTTTTTTTTTTTTTTCAAAGTGTTTGGTTTATTTGACACAGTGCAGTGTGACAGCAAATCACACCAGGTGAAAATGTAACAAATGTAATTTCAGTCCCCAGTCGAACAAGTGTGAAAACCCTAAAAACTTACCTATATGGGGCTGTAGCTTTAACTGAAGGCATGTGCCATTCCAGGTTTTGCTTCCTTCTTTAAACTAATAGCTTTAAACTTTTAATCAGCCGGTGAACGACCCGTTTTAAATTTAAATAAGGTGTTCAAGAAACAGTCCACTCTGGCTTGCGTCTTACTCCCATTTCATCTTTTAAAAATTTAACTTTCAACCTGGTATTAGTCCAGTGGCACAAAACGCGAGTCGCAGCGACATGTTTTTAAGCTCTAAGACTTTGATCAGGAGTGTACATCTAACAATTATAAGAACACCAAATAAAATGAAGCAAAATTTAGTCAATTAAAAAAAAATAAATAAATAGCAGATAATCAATTAAATGTAATGATTTCAAGGCAGCCACTGGGAGTTTTAGTAAATAAGTTGCAGTGGCCATAACTGTCCAGCAGAGTGCATCGCGCCTGGGCTAATATTTACAGATCGTGACATACTGTACAGCAGTACAGCACCACAGTATTGTCTAGTGTTGCACTTCGGTTTTCCATACAGTGACATTTATTTGTCGGGCATGCAACTGCTATGGATGATAACAGGGTAGCCAAAAAAAAAAAAAAAAAATGTCTAACACAATATTTATCTGAAGAGCTCAAGGTCCTCAGCTTTCACGCGACAAGAGGCAGACCCGGTAGGGTCCTCATATAAACGGGAAGAAAATGATTAGCCCCGCAATGCTGATAATACTGAGAAAGGACGAGCGGAGTGGATATATAGGAGACCTGGAGAGAGTAGCAGAGTGAGGATGGAGTGGTGGGAGAGAGAAAAGCCCTAATGAGGTCAGGAATGATGTAATGCCTCTGTACACTCCGTTTGCTCTCCTCCTCCTCCTCGATTCTCTCTCCTCCCACTTTCATTTCTCTCCATTTCTAGTTGCTTTTACTCTTAATGGGTTCTGCCGCTATCAATCCTTTTAACTGGCTGGCCTTCGGTGCATGTCTGTGTATGTAATTCAATCCGTGTTCTCCTTTTCTCAGCACTACAACCTATAAGCGTACGGACACAGGCAACGCGCAAACGTTCAGAGGCAGGAAAAAAAAAAAAAAAATAAAGTAAAAAAAAAAAAAACACAACCTGGTAAATATATAGTCTCAAAGCACTCGCAGATTAGACATTTATCACCCAATTAAGTCTTAGAGTCCACTCTGAAAGCACTCAAGAAAAAGCAGTGAAAAAAATTGCACCTTATTTAATGCATTATCAAACCTCATTTCTTAAAATAAGGTAGAACCAGCTCCTGAATAGCGACGATGACAGCAAGTTAGATTACTTAAAAGAAAAATAATATTTAAGTACCGACATAGACAGAGAGTGATCTTCATGCTGCAGGAATTGGCTGTCAGCTGCTGATGTGTCCTACATTTTTATGCATGTTTCATAGTTTAGGCACTCGGAGACATTTGCATGCCTAGCAACAGCAGGCTGACGTTTCCCCACAGCGAGCCAGAGATGAAGCGCTGACCAACATCTACTCCTACAAACCAAACCGGGACTCATCCGATACTTGATAGAAACTAACACCTCTGCAAAAGTAAGACACTTTACTCTGTTTCACATACACTCGACGGCCACGTACACTTTGCCCGTAGCAGGGTGTGTGACCCTACTTTTGGCATTACAGTTTAACTGACTTAATTCTCAACATCACAGAACGGACAGGATCGGGATGTTTTGAATTTTGTGCTATTGCAAGACCTACCCATGCCTACATATTTTCATCAAATTCACGTAGCTGTAGCTGAAATCAAAATATTACTATTAATGTTCCCGACAGGTCTACTGTCTGTGCTTTGTTTACCAACTGTCCACATGTAGCTGAATTTTTAATTTTATTTTTCTTTTAAAGCTGCTGCCTATTTTTGTGTCCGTGACTTGCTAAACTGTATTGAAGACCATTGGCATCATCTTGTGCGCCCGTTTTTTTTTTTTATTTTTTTTTTTACCTTTTACAATGTTTTTTACAGTAAGTCTATGTGTCCTGCTCTGACTGCTGTATTCATATCCACAGACATCTCTGTCTGCTGAAACACCAATTATTACATTTCATGTCGTTCAAAGCAAAGGGCGAAGTTCATGAAGCAGACAAACAACTTTTTTCAATAAGTTCTGTCAGCACAATGTCAACTAAAACTGCACCGAAATGTTACGAGCTGAATCATCAACGACTCGTATGCAAGCATTAGCCTAGCATTTGTGGCAGCTGCCATGTAAGAAATTTCTCTGTCGAGTTATGCATCTTTGGATACAGGATTTTCTACTTGAGTTATCACTGCGTTGGAGCTGCTTATTACAGCGGCCCTAAAAAACCCAATGACTGCACATTCTTTTCAAATTCAGATTTATGAAAGCTTTATGCATAAACAAAAAGAAGTTTGGTTTTCTCAAAAATACCGATATGAACCTGTCTTGTCCTTGACTAGTTCTTCTCAAGAACTGGTCAATGCTGGTGTGGAGGACTCCATGGCACAGGAGGATGAATGTCTTTTTTTTTTTTTTTTCTTGACTTAATTCACGACATTTGACAGGAAAAGGGAACTTCGAAACAGATTGAGTAAAGCAGAAGTGCCACTGTCAAGTATGCAAACAAAAATGACCCTGGTCCTGCAAGAATGCTGGCATTTAAGCTTGAAATAAATATACAAAATATTGCTGACAGATACATGACAACACCACCTACAGTAATATATACCAACATTTACCAACTACAGTCATCGATGAGCCATTAAAAAAAACTTGGTGAACGTCACAGGGTAGTGGAGCTTAGCGATTTTAGAAATAAGATAAATCTCTTCTTCAAGCCATTTAACATCTTTGAAAAGTTTTATAATCATATAACGTGTACATATTATATGGAGCACTGCGAAGCTACTTTTACCTCTATTTTAATTTAAATTATGGCCTATTATTGTTTTTCCTTTGAAACTCATATGATTTTCATCAAAAAGTGTGGATCCTGCATACACTGTGTGCTCAATTATAAGGGAAGTGATTTTTTTTTTTTTTAAGCATCTAAGCTGGATAAACTTGAATGCTGAATGGATGTCACCATTCCAGGAGATGTGTATCTGTGTAAAGAGGCAGGGTGTGGCCCAAAAGATCTACAACCTATATCGAGGTTGTAGATTTATTGACTCTCAAAAGTCAAAAATTACCAAAAAAAAATCTCTTAAGTGGTGCCGTAATCTTGAAATTACTAAGACTTGGGGCGTGATCCCAGAAAAATCAAAAGCTTTGTTACAAATGGCCGACAGGGTGAGAAGAAATGACAAATTAAGCACCAAGGATTTGAGAAGAACCAGGTGTGAAGCTACCAAGAATCCATCATCTTCCAGCTCCATTATATTTCATAACTGCCAGAAGATGTTCGGAGACACGGCCCAGGTAGTAAAGGCTGAAACCCGACCACCACTGAACAAGATTCGTAAGCTAAAGCATGTAGACTGGGCCAAGAAGTATCCGAAGACAGATTTTTCAAAGATAAATCCATCTTTGCAGTTCAGATGGATGAACCAGTGGGTGGAACATCTACCAGTCCATACCAGGTAAGGGACTGGTATGGACTGGTATTATTAAATGACAAAAAGTTGATAGTCTAATAAGTCAGTAAACTGACGGACTTCTCCGAATGGAAGCTTATCGCTTTTGCTGAAAAGAAAGGTCAAAACTCTGGTTACAGATTTTTTTATTTCTCAATTTCAGAAATGATTACTGGAATGTTTTGACTTGGGGATTATAATTCTCACTCGGAGAAAAAAAATGAGATGGGAAAATGTGCATTTTAATTTTGTTTAGATAATTCTGCACAATAATTGTGCACTTAAGAATATTCTCAAAAGAAAATCAAAATCTCACTTTTACTTTCTTAAACATTCATGCTTGATGTTTACCAGCAGCTTGGATTAACGCTCCAGTTGGTGATCAATAAAAATAATCCTCAAAAATAAGACTTGCCTTGTAATTGTGCACACACAGTTTATGTCAAATCTGCTTTCGACCAGTTAAAATGCAGGTAAAAAAATCTCAATCCAAATCCCAGCTCCTTTCCTCCAGCCATGTTTATTTATTTATCTATCTTGTCTGGTAATTAGCGAGTATAGAATTACATTTCTTTCACTGGAGCAACAACTTGGTAATGGCTGCCGCTTAAGAAACTATGTATGACAAGTGATCAAATTACACAGCTCCTCTCAAGTAACCAGAGGCTGAAAAATGTTGAAAGCGCTGCGTCGCGAGCGTGGCTGCTCAGCGGTGAGCGGCCTCCCTCGCAACTGCGCCTGCTTTCGTTTGGACACCTGCTTTGAAATGATCTCATCATAACGGCTAATAGCTAAAATCGCGTCAACGACAATCCGAGAAGCAGCAACGTGAACAGCCAAGGAATGGGCATTTAGACTGAATTAAGAAACATTTGATCACGATAAGAATTTTGACTCGTCCCCGTCTCGAATGTCAATAAATGACGCTAAATAAACCAAAGCAAACTGACGGCTTTTAGTGGAAGTTTTATTTTGGCTATTTTCCTCCAACATTTCTTCTACAATATCAACCAATAAATATCAAATAATAAAAAAAAAAGATTAAATGTGGTACCTGTGTGCACCTCAGTGATGTGTATATATATATATATATATATATATATACATACACACACATCACTGAGGTGCACACAGGTACCACATTTAATCTTTTTTTAAGCGCCATAAGCACACTTATGGCGTCTTGAAAAAAATGGCTTATTTTAAAAGGAAATATTTTCGAAGAGCAATATTTGAAGTTCACACCGTCCGCCCCTAAAACAGCCCTCTGTTTAAAGCGGCAGAGGAAAGTGGCAGCAGGGTGTCGGTGGCAGGTGCTCTTCTGCCACGCAGCTGGAATGTGAAGCAGCCGGATGCCATCGCCACTGTGGCTTTGGAGCGGCAGCGCGCGGAGATTTAGGATAAAGCCATGTGGATGGATTTTACGCTTCCTGGCAGGTAAGTCGAAAGTTCTCAACTAAACAGAGGACCGCCATTAATCCAAGTGGATGATTCAAGAGTGTCGTAGGGTTCACGAACATCACCGGCATGAGGCAGGAAATGGACAGATGGACAGAGACATTCTTTGCTGAAGAACGGACTCTTCAGAGTTGTGGGAAAACAAAAAGGTAAAAACAAAAAACAAAGCTTCAAAATTTACAGAGTGGATCAGGTTTTATGAGACATATTTCTATAATGATTTGATATAATTTAAATATGGAGTCTGAAAAATACCGATAAACGGACAAACAGAAAAGCATGAGACAGAGGGATAAATGAATAGTAGGTTGGATGAACAGGTGGGAAGAAAGACAAGTGGGTGGGGTGGATGAAAGATCTCAACATACTGATGGATAAAAGACTTGATTGATGGTGGTGGGATGGGTGGAGGAATAAGCAAACAGATACATAAATGTGTGAATAGATGGATGGATGAATTGATATAAAACTTCTAATGTTTTATTTCCATTTCTAAACTGGCTTGGAAATAATCCCAACATCCTCGGCGTTCTCTTTACGACTTCACTTTTGAAAATACTTTGTGTGAAAAATGCTTAGGAAATCAAATTCTAAACCTTTCCAGACTGTTGGACCATAACCCTGTGTGTGTGTGTGTGTGTGTGTGTGTGTGTGTGTGTGTGTGTGTGTCACGTTTTCTCGTCTCACTTTGTAGTGAAAGAACAAAAAAAGGTGCGGCGACACTCTCAACACAGTCACCTAATGCGTCCACCTCCTGCTCTGTTGATAACCGATAGCTGATCAAATCACAAGCTTCAAGCTGCCATACAGTGAACCGCAGCCATAACTGGGATTTGATTTCTCATTTAACGCTGCCCCGGCCATCAATAATTCAGCCCTGAAACGATGATGGTGAGGAGGAGGAGCAAGGCAGAGGTAGGTTGAGAGTCAGTGAGGAAGCAGTGGGTGAGGTTAGTGGAGAGGATGACTCTCGGTAGCTAGTTCAGTCAGCTTTCACACACGGCCAAACAGCGAGTCACCATAAGAGCGCAGAAAACCACACACACACACACACACACTCACACACACACACACACACACACACACACACAGTGACTAATGAAGTCACAGATTAGTGCGTGTCTAACAAATGTCCTTTTTCTCATTAGAGAAATCTGTTAGCCTGGAATGAGCCGTCGCCGACTGAAGGAATGACTGCTTTTAATAACGATCCCATTTCACGGCTGCCGTTAAAAACCACCGAATCCGTTCCATTGTTCGGGTTTACTTTATTGCCTTGCACCTCCGCAAAAATCAAACCTTCATTATTAAGCCCCGCATTCTCTTCGTGTACGTCCTACAAGCCCAGCGATCGCTCTGCCCGCCATCTCCATGGCAGCAGCGAGAACACGCAGGAGCATATGGCTCATCATTTTCACTCTGCATGCCGACGCTGGGCTCTCCTGGGGGCATCTACACCTTCCTCATCTCCCTCTTCTTTGTTCAGTCTTTCATTATCCAGCAAATCGCGTCCGCCCCTGTTGGATATGTGTACCTAAACAGCCTCCACACGAAAACGCGGCCGCCGTGTAAAGATGCCGATTCGGAATAGAAAATAAGAGAAGGAGATCAATAAGAGGAAGGATATTGGTGTTATGCTCTGTAATGTGGCTTAGCAGTGCAGCTTCCTGTACGAATAGGAGTCTTATTGAACGTGTGAGGCCATCAAACCTCTGCCCTGTCGAATCGACTTGAGTTTCACTCTCACTGTTCGCTCCTTTTTTTTCTCTCTCTCTCTCTCCCTCTCCCTTCCCTCCTTCAGCGCCGAGCCCGCCTCCGGCTCTGCCAAACCTGAGGACTCCGGCCAAATGCAACTAGGATCAAATGGCTGAAGAGAACCACAGGGAGCTCCCTCCAAATGTCACAGTTGTTTGAAGCTGGGAGATAGATTCCCTTAGCGGGCCGCTGCCAACACAAAGGCGGTGAGGGAACCAGATGTGTTTATAAGCCTTAATAAAGCCCAGGCGCGGCAGATTCACTGGAGAAGACGAAACTCTAAAATGCGAGGAGAAGGAGGAAGTTTTCACACCCCGTGCGAACCACACATTGCGTGAGGGTCGCGCATTTTATTGGCCTTCTACGTAATGAATCGACACAGACTGAAGAATTGAGAAGTTGACATGGCGGATAAAACCTGAAAAGTTTGACGTGCATTTGTATTATTTTAGAATATATGGTAGGGCTGCAACCAACTATCTTATTTATCAATTATTCTATCAACTATTCAGACGATTAATCGATTAATCTGCTAAAAAAAAGCATTCTTTCGATTATTTAAAAAAATACTAACATGCAAAGAGCTCAGCACATTCTGCTCAACTTCACACAAAAATAGTTTTATTGATGTTATATGGTATGTTGATTTTTTTAAATTAACGAATTAATAAATGCATACTTTTCCTTTTGTTCTAGGTAGAACATAATTTCAGACAGGGTTTTTTTTTTATATTTTAAATGAAAACCTTATATATTTTTTGTACAATTTTAGATTAATTACTGCTCCAAGTATTTATTCTTTCAGCAAATTGCCTTTTTCCGAGTCTATATATTCCAGCTAACGATTAATCACTTACCAAATTGAATGCCGGTTATATCTCTAATCGATTATCACCATTAATCGTTTCAGCCATAACATACATCACCCACTTCCTCTTCACAAAAACAGCTCAAGCTCAGTCTGGTTAATCAGAGAGCTGCCGACGTGTGTGTGTGTACATAAACAAGAACGCAAACAGACCCACAGCAGAGGTAATGTTTTCTTCAAACACTGACCTGCTCGGCCCGATCGTATCCGGCGTCCGGCTTCTCCACCTTGACCTGGGGGTGTTCCTTGACCTTCACCTCCCCGGGCTCCAGCTTAGAGACCTTGTCCTTCATTACAGTGTCATCCTTATCCAGTAGATAGCGCAGCAGTGCATTGTCCTTCTTCTTGGGGCTCAACGGCTCCTGCTTGGGAGTGATTTCTGCCCCCGACGACGGGTTCCCAGCACCTTGTGATTGGTCCTGGCCCAGCTCCTTGCCTGTAGCCTCAGCGGTGAGCTTGGCCAGGTCTACAGGGGATGTACTGTTCTGGAGCAATTGGTGGAGGATTTTGTGTTTTTCTTTGAGCGAGGTGGCGTGAGTGCTCCCGACCGCGTGGCCGCCTCGGGCCCCGGCTCCAGCCTGGTCCTTTCCCTCTCCTCCGCCGCCCGGCGAAAGGGGCGTCTCCAGGGGTTCCGGTTTGGTGGTGAGAAGCTGCAGTAGCTTGGTGTTTCCCTTGTTGTCGTGGAGGCGGCTGTGGGCGTCATGAGCGTCCAAGGACCCCTCCCTCTCCTCCTTGGGCTCCGTTTGGTTGCCCTCGGCCTGAGCGTGTACCTGATTCACCTCCGAGTGAGTGCCGAAGTCTCCAGCTCCGCCCGCGATGCTCGAGCTCCCTCCGAATTTTGACATCATGTGAGGGTTTACACCTGATCCCGGCGTGACCCCGGCTGGGGAGCCTATCTTCCGGTCAGGGGAGCCCAGTGTGTGTGCGTGCGAGGGCCCGTGCCCCACACCGTGGCACTCACTGAGGGCCTGCAGAGCGGACAGAGAGCTGCTAGTGTAGCTGTTAGAATGGGCGCTGCCCGCGCTTCCAGGGCCGCTGCTGCACATCCCGACAGGAGAGGGCGACTGCAGGCCCCCGGCTACACGGGGGCTCCCCGCGCCCCCTGGGCTGCCCCGGTGCCTTGGCGACAGCATAGAGTTCTGCTGAGGCGGGTGGGGCCCCCCAGCTGGACTGGGGCTGGCACGAGAAGGGCTGTTCATCCTCCAGTTGGGGCCCTGCTGCGGCGGCTGCATGCCCCCGGTGTAGTTAGGGTGTGGAGGGGGGCAGCCGAAGCGGTAGCCCTGCATGTGGCCCCCCATGGCTGCTGGCTCCCTGGGGCCGGCGGGGCCCGGGGGAGAGAAAGGCGTGCTGTTGCTGCTGATCGTAGTGTCTTGGCCCTGAAGCCCCAAACCGGGCAAACCGCACGGGGTCGGTGGAGTCATGGAGGGAGTGGAGGGGTTCATCGGTTTGGGGGTCATCCCCGTTTCCTGTCCACCCATGTCCTGACCCATTCCACACACCGGGTGCTCTCTGAATGAACAGATAGAGAAATGTCTCAATTATTAAACTTTCAGACAATAATAAACAAAACAAAAAACAACAGAGTGAGAAATGAGAAGTTACATCTCTGCAAGTATTTTTGATGCAATCTAAAAAAAGAAAAAAAAGAAATGAGATCCGAGTAGGAACACTTCACTGACTCACTGGGCAACTTCTGCACCAGCTTATCACAGGTATAAATCTTAATATCAACTAACTTCACGGAGGATAAATGTAGTCATGAAGGGATAATCAGCCGTTTCATGTCCTCCTTGCTGTCACTTTACCCCAAGTGTCTTTAATGGATTGGGACTCAAAATACAAGAAATTAAGCAAAACAAACAAACAAACAAACAAAAAAATATCTCCACTTTAATGTTTCACAAAATACCAACCCAAAACTGTAAAATGTAACTGTGAACGGAGACCGTAAAAGAAGTGAGTGTCGTATGTAAAAAAAAATAAAAATACAGATGTACGCAACAGCTGTGCTTTATTTGGAATCTCTGCCGTCATTGTGTCGCTTTCCTGGAATAAATCGCATTAAGATCTATTGCTGTAATTAACTTTTGTGCATACTCTTGTCTTTTTCCTCAATAGATGGAGATATTGCCCATTCATAAAAACGGCGATCCAAAGTGCTTTACGGGAAATCAAATGAAAGACATTAAAATTGCCAAAACCTTGAAGCTCGCTTGAAACGTCCAACACTTTAAAGAATTGCATGAAAGCATAAACACGTTAAAATGGCCGTTATTATCTCTTCATGTCACATTTCAGTCACGGATTTGGCCCTGGAGGTGGAAATTCAGTGCATAAGCAGTTGTGTGGAGCATCAACAGGCTAAAACTCTTCAGCAAATTCTAAGATTAGTTTTCTTTCTGACAGATGTGTAGATACGGAGACGTACCTCTGTAGGAGGTGCAGGGACATGTAGAGCTGGGGTTCGTTAGTGGCAGATGAGCGCACCAGTTTGCTCTTGGTGTGGGCAGAAACGATGGTTCCATCAGAGAGGGAGAACCGGTAGATTGGACTGAACGCTTGACCGTGGCGGAGAACTGTAGACACAGCAGGCTTCACGTCAGCAAGCACACAATAATTTTTTATTTTATTTTTTGGAATAAGATAAAACACATGTGTTCCTGCTGGTTCCAGTGTTAGAGTAGATTGATGGATCATCCAAGGACTGAAGTTCATGGTTGGCTGCTTTTTGTTGCAATTCATTCAAATATTTAATATTTAAAGCCTTTTGTTTCCCTCCAGAGCCTTGAACTTCTTTCCCCTCTTCGAAACATCTAAAACAAACTTCAAAGTCCTTTATTATGACCTGATATGACAAACAAACATGGAAGCAGTGTACCGTTGAAGTTACAGGTTTAACCATTTCACCGTTTGCCTTTCAGCTTTACTTGTCCAGATACATTTCTGCCCATTCACCTTTAGAATACAGTTCAAGGTCAGTTATACTGGTTGGAAAAGCCTCCATCCGACTATTTACATTGAATTTAATGACTTATTCCTGCAACCAACTGTGAAGATGTGTAAAATAATAACCTTCTTGCTGGTGTCTCTTGGCAAAGGATATCTCCCCGTCGTTCTGCAGGTGGAACCTCTGGATGCAGCGCCGTACTAGATCCTCCCAGCCTGGCTTCATGGACGCTCGCAGTAGACTCGTGTCCAGCGACGTAATCTTACCTAGTCGCAAAGGAGGACGTTACGGTAGCTGCAGGTGTACGGAATTGTAAACTTCTGCCTCGCGACCCAAACTGGCTGCTAAGTTTCAACGAGGATTTCAGGTCGAATAAAAGTCACCGTTTTGCCACCTGGTTTAACAAGTACGTCCAGGATATTTGTGTCGACACAGGCAATCGCTCGCAGCGGTGCGACACTTGTCCCTCAAGTATGTGCCATTTGAAATGGAAGCAGCAGACCGCTTAAGGGCTGACAAACTCTCTCCTGCTTGACTGACAGCTACATGGACCAGCTTGTCACAGTAGCAATAACAGGAGCCATTTACAGCAATACATCACATCTAACAATCACCAAGGCGTCAAAAAAAAAAAGGAACTACAGAGGCAGACTGGCAGCTTACGTGGTGTTTTGCTTAATTCTAAGGGGGGGGTTTCAAACTACGTGTCCTAAACGCCACAAATGAAGGTGATTGTCGCGCTCTGTGTGGCGCTAACGGACAGCTCGGTAAGTAGAGGCTGCCATTCATGCGCACCTACGGAAGCCTGGGCGGGAAACTACAGGAAATTACTATATGTCGCTGACTAACCATGAAGGTGTGTGTTGTTTTTTGTGATGTGGTTGTGGGTGTGCATACCACACAAACGGCATTAGTACATCAGAGGCCAGGAGACGCGCGCACAGCTGCGTGCGTGTATGCAACAGTTTTTCTTTTCACCTCCCACAGTGCAGACAAGAAGGGTGGCTGCAGCCAGCTAGTCCAATCCTAACGGGGGTCTTTTGTATGATGCTTAAATACTTAGCAGCGATGTCTGCCGATTTGTGGAGAGTTTGAAATTTCTTTCAACACAAAGGCAGTCTATTTTTTATTTTATTTTATTTTTCGTTTGTTTTACTCAACCTAAACAAGTATTAAATCGGATGCACATTAAGATCTCCGATCTCCATGCGTCAGTTTGTAGCTGCCGTCCGTCTGATTCCCTGTACCTTGCAGGTCCTGGCGAGTGGTGAAGCTCTCATGCGTGGGAAGCATGGGCCTTTCCTTCGTGGGCACCCTCCGAGCCACGCAGATCAGGCACGACTGGAAGTCTGAGAAAAAAAAAAAAAAAAAAAAAAAAAAAAACGAAGAAGAAGAGAGCGAATAAACGTCAGGAACAAAGGACAAGGTGGAGGATGGAACAAAGAGGACGAGGATAAAACATGAGAGACGAAGAGGGAGTGAGAGGGGAGGACAAGGGGGGCGTAAAGGATAGAGACAGAGGGAGGGAGTGATAATGAAATGCATGTTATTCCCAGGCAGCATAATTAATACAGTTATTAATGAGCGTGGGGATCAGGGCTCCGCTCCTTTAGCGAGGAGCAGCTATTGCTGGCGAGGGAAATGATGTAGTGTGACCTTTCGGAGGAGTCTGAGTGACTTGATAAGTGTTTGCGTCCGCACCTCCGTCTGGTCCCGGCTAAAGCGCCGTCACGCACTCATCGCGCCTCCTCCTGCCCCAACACGGCTCAGTAATGACAGTCTTCTTTGGCGAACGTAAAAATAAAAAATGACTTCGCCAATTCGACTGCTTGGGTGACCCCAAAAAGTCTGCGGTCCAACTTTTTTGTGAGCCAATAATATCCACAATCCCTCATGTTCCTCGCAGAGATGTGTGCCACAGGCTATCACACACACACACGTGTATAGAACCTCATGGGAGGTCTGGCCATCAAAGATCTTAATCGCTATTAATTCCCCCCCCCCCCCCCATTTCCCTTCTTTCTGTTTCCGTCTGTGGCGAATTCCTCTAACTGTAACCGCCGATCGTGCTGTGGTGCTCAAATGCCCCAAATCATTCACACACCTTCAGCCAGCGATGTTCTCATGTTAGCCGGAAAACAGCTGGCAACATTAGCCTTTTATGTCGGGTGGTTCATAGCTCTAGGCTAATGAAAGCGTTTCTGGTTGGAGGTCATGTAAAGAACGCTCGTCTAATGCAGTAGAAACAAAGGGGCCCGATCTAGTAAAGTCAACGTAGACAGAGAAGACGGGGTTTTTTTTTTCCAAAGATGTGTCCTCTGTTGCCGTACACCGATTTCTAGGTGATGGACACAAATCTGTGTCCTTTCAGTTTTCAAAGGTCGGAATTTAAGCAGTCAGAAGAAAATCGAAACTAAATTAGGCATCGAGTTTGAAACCACAATCCAATCCAACGCTGGAGTTTGAATGTGTTCACTGTTCGGTTGTGCTGCTGCATCGTTATTTGCTTTGAGCACATCTGCATCAGGCTTCATAAGTTGTTACGAATTTGCTAAGTATGCATCGTGCTCTGTTACAAATGTAGAAAAAAAAAAAAAGTAGCCATAGCTACTTTTTCTATTTATGGCAACTTCCAAACAAGTAAGAAATATGCAGATATGTCAAAAATGTTACGCTAAATTAATAAAAAAAAAAAAATAAAAAAAACATTTTGTCCAAGGTTGTTTTATAAGGTCACTACTTTAGTGTCAACTGATCCTCCTATCCATCTCTTCCCCACTTCCCTCCCCACTTCCATACCGTCTCCTTCCTCCTTGATGGACTTGGGTTCTGACACTGCAAAACACTGCATGGTCTCATATTTCTGCTGCTGGGGATCGTGCGACTCGTCCTGGTTCTCGCTGTGCGGGTTCACCAGCATTCGGCAGTTGAACGTGTGGCTGTTCCTCCTCGGACCCTCGCTGGACCACGGGACGCCATTGACTGCCGGAGAGAGAGAGAGAGAGGAAGAGAGGTGAGGCAAAGGAGACTTTTATAGTCTGTGAGAGGGTGAGGGTGGTGGTGGGGGGGGACACTTTTCCCTGCGACTGAAAGTGAACGGTGAAACACGAAGTATGCAAAGAGCGAGCCAAGAGGAGGCGAGCGCGCTGCAAGTGGAAGACATAATGAGAGCAACGCAGGGAGAATGAAGGCAGAGGAAGTGCGAAAAAAAGAGGAGAGCTGTTGCTGGGTAGAGATCAGTTTTAATGAGCAGTTGGAACCCTGAGCCATCCATCCACAGCAGTGCATCACAGCCAGGCCTCCATATGCACGTCCTCCCAAAACATCACTGCCCATCTTTCTTCTCCTGTCCAACACTTACACAGGCACGAAATAACTCACTCAGAAACACACAACGCACGCATACACACACGCACGCACGACAAGCAAGATAAAAAAAAAGACATGTATAGGCCAAACTCATTTCTTTCTAGCAAACTCCCATCACACTCCATCTGGTTTGTGATCTCATTCAGTGCATTGATAATCTCCCAGTAACTGGGCCACAGCCCAGTGATCATTTCCAGGGTACTCTGCTCTGCGCAGCTCTCCCACCCAGATGGCTGGGTAACTCAGACCTCAATCCAGAGCACCAGCAGAGGAGGACTCGGAGCTCCTGACGCGATGCGGTGGCGGCAAAGCTCACCTTATGGGAAGTGAAGCCGTACAGGTTAATTTGAGGGAACGAGATGATGGAGGGGAGGGAATTCCTGAGCTAAGCTGAGGATTGCACAAACAGTTGTAATGTTTACATTAAATAAGCACAAAGCATAACTTCAATGGGTGGGCTAGAAAGTATGGGAAATTGAGAACAAGAAAAGAGGATCTCGATAGGGGTGTGCAGCAGAGAACGAGAGAAAAACATAAAAAAAAAAGTGAAGAGAAGGGGAAGGAAGGGCACGAAATGAGAATGTAGGAAGAGCATTATGCTGCTGACAGGAGAGAGAAGCCAAAAAAGGAAGTTAATTAGCTGAAAAGCGAGGGAGGATGAGGAGAAGAGTGAGAGGAAAAAGTCTGGGCTGAGCATCAGCAAAACAGAAAAAGAAGAACCTTTAGGATCTTTGCACACTGCAATTTTTTTTTTTTTAACAAGCCAGCTTTCAGGCACTGAAAAACCACCGTAAACATTTAAATCACAACGACATGGCTAATAAAAAGCACCAGGTGACGCAAGGGAGACGGAGCGGAGGCAGAATTCGTTGGCAGGGAGAATAAGCCGAGGGCTAACCGAGGGATTTAGGCAGCAGGTTCTTGATGAACTCGGCGTGATCGCCGACGTGCAGCACGCTGTACACGCTGGTGTTCATCAGCTCCTCCTGGTTGTAGCGCAGGTACTGGGTCACGTTCTCAGACACGAACACGATGTTGCCCTCCATGTTCACCACGAAGAAGAAGCCGTCGAGGGCCTGGAGGGGCAAAGAGGCGGTTTAGAGTTTGTTTACAAAGTTCCTCCTCACAAAAAAAAAAAAAACACAATTCATGAATAATTAGGATTTTATTTGTGCAGCAATCACCCTCATTAATCAGAATATGTTAATAACCCTGCTGCAAGTGGCCTAAAGGGGGAATATCACCGATTAATATGCTCTCCCTTTTCTCAGACAAGGGAAAGCTGCAACTTTAATTTATTGATGCAAGTAATTGTGTTTTTCTTCAGATCTACCGGGTTTTAATCTCTATCATTTAGTATGGAACGCATTAAAGAACAGCAGATACTATGTAAATATTGTCTGAAGTCTGGGAAGCCGGTATAAATATGTCTCTATTTATTTTCTGCCAAGGAAACGTGTAAAGAAAAATAGTACAATGTAAAATGAAACACATTGAAAAAGTTCTAAAAGTAAAGTTGAAACATGTCAAAAATGAACAAAGTAATTTTTGACCTTTATGGAAAAGTTGCAGTAAAACCATTTTTTTTTTAAATCCAGATTTAAAGAAGCCAACAAATTCTGGGACATTTCAGGTTGGAGCAGAGGAGCAGAGAGACTAAATGATGCTTCCTCTAATTTAATTCTGGTCATAGCTCCTAAAGGGGGGGATCAAAGGGGTCTAGATAGTTAATACTGTAAAAGATAAGCCTATACCTTATAGACCAATATGAAAACAGAATCTATCATTTTACAGACATGCAGCCGTTTAAGTTTATTTTCGTGGTGTGTGCCTGATTGTTTTGTTTTTTTATCCATAAAGACACAAATACATTAAGTGACCCGAGAAAGCAGCCTTGAGACAGTCCAAATATAATATTTCTCATTCATATTTAAAAACACACAAAAGATTATAGATCAAGCTTCTATTTAAAAGCTCTCCACACCAAACTAATGCAAGAAAAGGAGCTAATAATGACACAAAGGCCGTTTAAGACCAAACCGCTTGATTAGAAATTAGCCCTGCCAAGACGTTTGCGTCTGTGGTGAAATGGCAGGAGAGTGGTGTACGGCAAAGACAAAACCTCATATAGTGAAGCAACTGTAGCGAGCATCATTCCGCCTGCCACCAAAATGTTGAAACAAGATGAGTGACTTACTATTCTAATTTAAGCTAATTTAATTTGCACTTGCAATTTTGCTTTGTTTTATCATGCCTTTTAATTTGCATGAAGGACCAATTGAAACTTTTATCCAATTTGTCCTAAATACACGGCTAGTTATTGTCTGACATTTAGCCCTTAGAGGAGCAAAATGTGGCAGAAAGCTTTTAAGCCGTTTAGCAAAATTAACTAAAGAGGCTCCTTCCTAATATGGGAGATTTCTTTATTTTTATTAAGAAAAACCAGAAAGCAACATTTGAACTATCTGCCATTTTCCGTTGTACCGTACCCGTAACGGCCCATGACCTAAAAGTGGAGTACACGCTGAACCCTCTTATGTTTAAACTCTGTTATTTGTATGTTATTACACTATGCTTACAGAAAAACCACTGGTACATACAATTAGTACCAGCTAAAAAGAAAAAAAAAAACAAGCTGAACATCAGTGAAGCTGATAAAAGTAGAATAAACCCATGTGGCTGATTAAAGTATAAGAAGGAGGAGCAGCACTTAATTGAAAGAACACAGCCCCAGGTCAGCCATTACACACAAGCTGGTGTCAATTAGGCCATCAAATCACCTACAGCCTTCAGGAACAGAACACTGGCGCTTGTAAAGCCGGTGTCACGATAGAACCGAAGACATCTGCTCTTCATCTGTGCTTAATCGATCGCTACGGTTAAACTGAACAACTGTCAAACTTTTCAGCGCGACATTTATTGTCGTTCCTGAAAACGGCTACAAAACCAACAGCCCCACGGAAAAAATGTTAAGGTTCGCCGAACCCTTTCCATCTGATCCAAGATTACAGCGTGATGGAGGTTCTCCCTCGCCTGCTCTGACACTTCCTAATCTAAAAACAAACTCAAAGCTACCTCATCCATCAGTGCATTAACTGGGCCTGCTCCAAAATGCAACGTGGTTGTGCAAGTCCATCCTGTGTGAGGAAAGAGCATGGACTGGACAGGATAAACATTGCGTCGTGCCAACTCTAATGCTCCTCCAGACACTGTTGCTCAACGCCGTTAGCCAATACTTTTAATTTACAGTGCCCTCCTTAAATATACACTGGAGAGACGGCTGAGCCAATACGAGTCGATGTGTTCCAAACGGCAACTTTGGGAATAATTGTACAATTCCTGCTCCCAGCTCTATTTACTTGTGAACAATAACTGCTGCAATAACTTGCTGCAACGTAACATTAATAGTTTTTGGTAATGACCGAAAAAAAAAAAAATGTTATAGACATCATCAAGAATAAAGAGCAAAAGCCATGTCAAAGTATTTGTAGGAAGTTGAGATTTTTGTCATGTCCGAACCAAATATTTTATGCTTCACTGGGATTTTATGTGAAAGATCAACACAAAAGGAGCAAATAATTTAGAGTTTCTGCAGTTTTCACCAACTCAAATTTAAGACTTTAAGACCTATTTAAGGTCATTATGAATAAAAAAAAGAAGGGGGAAAAACAGTATAGGATAAACAAGATTATATAGTTCAGCCACAACAAAATTTAACACCTGTGATGAAAGTATTTAAAAGTAATATGAAACAAAATAATAATTTGGTGTGCATTTGTACTCAGGACCCCTTGAGTTAATACTTTGCACAACCACCTTTCCCTACAAATACAGCAGAAAATCTTTTGGTATACATTTCATTCCACTGATTTGCAAACCCATGAAAAAAAAATAAAATAAAAATATTAGTATCTTCTAAGAAATCAAAGATTCCTGCAACAGTATGCCTCCCCCATCATGCTTCCCTGCATTGGGTTGGTTTATCCAGAAAGATGAGCATCAGGTTTGAAGAAAAGCAAAAAATGTTGCTCTCATCTGCCCAGAGTGTCTTAATCAACATACAGACCAGACTAAGGATTACAAAATCCACTTCACAACTCCATGTGTTGAATAGTCACATGCAATCCCAGCAAAATGCATTGAAGTTTGTGGTTGTGACACAAAATCGGGAAAAGAAGATACGAGTGCTTTTTAGGGCACCGTATACATAACAGTGACGTGACGTAATGAATCTGTCCACAGAAGGTTAAAAGAGCAGCACAATGTTTCCCCACACTCCTCTCCATCCCTCTGTGTTTGGAGAGCAAAGAGTCTCAGAGGGGCAGGGTGGGGGGAGGAGGAGAGGAGGTGGGGATGTGCGTTTCTGCTGCCGGCCTTTCTCTCCTCTGAACGGCCTGTAATGAGCCCAGGATCGCGGAAGGGATCGCGGCTCGGAGCGGAGCTGGTGTGAATGGCCTATCGCCGTGTTTTGGGGACTGCTGACAGATGGGAAAGCTCGCAGGCTGCGCTGGGCTATATTTAGCCGCGAGTTAGTGTGTCGATTCAGTGACGCTGGACCAGGAGAGCTATAAATATTCCATGACAGGACGGATCTAGAGGCGAAAGAAGAGGGAAGAAGTGGGAGAGCTGGGGGGGGCGGAGCGCGGGAGATCTGAGCGAGGCGGGGAGGGCGGAAATGGGTGAGAGGACGGACTCAATGGACTGATTCATTCGATGAGCTGTTGCTTTCTTTCCCATTATACGTAAGCACTTCTGAGGCTCTCCGTTGTACAACCGGGCCATTGCTCAGCTTGGTGATTTACAGCCAATCAGGGGCGGATACAAGATGCTGGCAGCTTTAGCCTCACACAGCTACACTCTGACATAATCACTACTGGCACAGCTGCGATTGTTCTCCGTGAATGGTGCTCTTCGGTAGACATCAATCATAATTTCAAGAGGTGGGTTGACCTGTGGTGGAGTATTTCACTTAGTGTGACACTATTAAGTGGAGTGTATGATGAAACCTGAGTGCAATTTGATCTCGGTGTGAATACAGATGTTCTGTGGAGACGTGATCATCAGGGTTAAAGTCCTGGAGAAGTTTTAAGGAGGGTTTAGGTCGGACGCATCATCTTTACGTTGAAAGAGTAAAACAAGGCAACGCCGTTCACAAACTGACAGGTTGGGCAAGGAGAGCTTTATGTATTTATTTATTTATTTTTTTGAAGCTGCCAAGAAGACTGTGGTAATTGTGGAGGAGTTGCAGGTGGGAGAATCTGATCACAGGACAACTATTTGTCAATCTCTCCATAAATCTGACAATAACGGAATGATGGCGAGAAGAACATCACTTTTTGTCGTTTGAGGCACAACAGACGTGTGGAAGGAGACGGTCTAGTAACAGGAAATCAAGACTGAACTTCTTAACCTACGGATGCAGCTAAACTCAGGACAACCCTGTAGGAAAAGCTTTTAGGGGCTGCAAAAGACTTAATGCTGGCTTGGAAGTATTCCTTCTTGTGGGACAGTAACTCTAAACATGCAACATGAATTACAATGGAATGACTTGGATTACTGATCCTCAGAACCCCCCATCTTGCATGTTGTAGGGGTTTTCCTGCTGTGCCTCAAGCCTGACTTAAATGTGTGATTAACAGGCTTCTGCAGCATATTATAGCTTACTGTGGAGGCTATACAGTCATTTGAGAAATACCTAAACCATAAAGAACAGTGGATTTCTGAGGAATAGGCTTGAAAAACACTGGTTTATTTTAGAGATTATTACTGTGTTTAAATAGCCTAGTTAATAATCGATTGTAAGACTAGAAAAGTACAATCTAAGTTATTGCGCAAAGAATAAAGTCCACATTTTAATCTCTTAATGTGTGAGAGACATGCACCAAAAGTTTATATGTAATGAATATTAAAAAAATAATCTCAATAAAAACACTGGGAAGTTTAAAAGGTAATGTGACAAAAATATTAAAAGGAAATGGCAAGGCATTGCAAATGACATCATGATGAATGAAAAATACAAACGCAATCCACCCACCTCCAGCATCATTGGTCCCAAGGCGTCTTTGTCAATCACACTTTGGCCTGTTGATGAGACATCAGCCTTCTGCACCTCCTCCTCGTTTGCTGCTGCAGCCTTTTCTGTGATCAGATAAATCAATAAGACAAACTTAAAAGCCACATACAGGGATCCAAAGCAACAAGTTCATAATGCAGAGGGAGGGAAAAAAAACAACAAAAAAACCCCAAAAACACAACACCACCACAAAGACAAAACTTAGAGGTCACCGAGAAGAAGCACGAGCAAACGATTCTGCATTTCCCCCTGCAGTCGACCCACATACTTTAAAGAGGTCACTGGCTGACAGGGATTTTAACAAGTATCCATCTGGTAACAAAGCAAACACATTCGGTCCCTTTGTGAAAACATGCGGCCGGCCGTGGCTCCAGCCCAAGCGCACCGTGGCAAACGGAGTGAAAGGTTGCTGCAAACGAGCGTGTCAGAGCGCACGACTGCCACACTGGTGACAGACACACCCGTCATGTGCAAAAAAAAAAGAAAAAAAAGAAAAAAAAAGGGGCTATTATGGAACAGGGAGAATGTGTAAACAAGTCATGTACAAAATAGGAGAACAAATTGTTCCCATGAAGGGCAGAACATTTTTACTTATCCAATACCACAAACAAACTTAATCATGTTATCAATAATAATAATATGAAATTAGATTAAGCTATCTAAAGCTCAAAAGTTAGTTTTTCAAAATACGTCCAACAAATTTAGGAAATTCATCAAATGAGAGAAAAAAAAATTATCTTCTTGCAACAGAACAGATTTCAAGATTATACTGTGTTTGCACAATACGTTCAGCAACATATTAATATATTAATATGTTGCTGAACCCTAACCCTAACCCTAACCCTAATTTACCAGTGACTAGGAGAAAACTAATTCAATAGAATTTAGAGATGCATAGAGAAATGGGACGGTGACCAAAACTGGTGGACTTTTAGCGTGGTCGACCGACCGACGCTTTCAACATCACTGGCGGTCTAAAATGAAGTCAGATGAAACACGGGGATGCATGAATCAATTTTAAATAAACTTCCCTATGATATCTGTAGACGTACTCTTTATGAAGGCTGTGATGGAGTGAGCGAGAGCAATACCATAAGTAAATAAATAACGGGAAGGGTGAACAGAGTTGGTTTCCAACCTCTGCCTACCAGATCTGGGAATATTAGGTGGAGCTGAGTTGAGGTAAGGAAGCATATTCTCCAATTTAACGCTTCCTCCCCAAGTTGTGTTCAGGACAAAAAGAGTAATATTGGCCAATATCGACGTTGGTGCTGATACACAGTGTATGCCTGCTAAAAACATACCTATGCTAATTAATGCAACAACAAATAAAAAACAAAACGTATATATTAAAAGAAACACAATATATTGTCGCCAATGCACCAGGTTAATTGACACACTAGTAATGCTTGTATAATTTCTTTTTTCAGTCATACCTTGCGAGTCACAAGCTGAAAATTTCAGGAAACTTTTCTCTAAGGAAACCCTGCTGTTTCAGCAATGCTAGCCAGGCTAATCACTAGTAGGAGATGTTATTATAGCTGGTTAAAAATGTGAACTAAATGGTCAAAAATCCAGGTTTAAAAAAAAAAAAAAAAAAAAAATCACACTTCTAATTGGAGGATTTGTTAACATTTTAAAATGGCACGGATATAGAAACGTATAAAAATTCCAAGACCCAAACCCTTAAAAACCACCAAACATTTCATTTAAATTTGAACAATTAAGAGATTCCTCTCAGCTTTGGTAACTAAAATAAGGAGTTATGTCTTTGCCCATGTGACTGGGTTAACAAACATGCAGAGAGGCCTTATGTTCATAGCGTAGGCTGCCCTACTTTCCAAGCAGACGATGAGAGGCGGAATATGAGTGGGCTGTTCGGGGGGGTGTTGGGGAGGGGTGGATGAGGGGGCACATTTAACGGGCGCACCATGCCAAGGAGAGAGCTGACCATATGGTGACAAAAGATTGTGGTGAGAAGCAAACAGAATCACGCTCTTCCTTTTTATGGGTATGGATGTGTGAAAGTTGACACGAATGCAGGTTTCCCTCTGCGCTGTGGGTTTGTGCAACAGCCCACAGACAAGTATTAATCTTTTCCAGCATTAATGATCCGTGCATCAGCAGGACCTCTCCAGGCCCAGTGGGGTCCTGCAGACCAACACAGCTGCCCTGAGTGCAGACCCATCACTCACTGTCATGGCCGCCTTCCCTGGCTCTCCGTCTCTCTGCAGAAGTGTGGCACTGTGCCACGGATAGCAGGAGCAATTGATCACTTAAAAGGATTGTGTAACGTATTAACAACTACATCATAAACTGGCAAGACAGGGCACCATATACGCTTTACTAGCTCATGAATTTATAGAGCAGTGGTGCTTTTTCTCTCTGCTTTTTTTTATTGTGCAAAGTTGCTCATTAGCAGATAATGCAAAGTCCCGTCATTATTATTAGTTTTATTAGTTTTTCAACTATGGATAAGTGTTGAACTTTTTTTTTCTTCTGTTAATGCCATTGTCATTTGAATTTTGTATCGAAACTGATTGTCTTTCATGAAAAAAAATTGAGAATTAGAAAGGTAAAGCGTCACAAACAAAAGCAAACGATATATTCAAGGGAGAATATCCTTTTCCACACTGCTGTATTTATCCGGTTATGGACTAACAAGGCAGAGAAAAAGTAAGAGAACATAATTTATCTCAGCTTAAACAACAGGGTTTTAATGTACAGCCGAAGGTAGGAGGAGAATTATTATTTAAGACCCCACTCATTCAGTCACAATAAGATTTCCTTCATTTTCATTATTTTTTGGTAGGAGATTGACCTGTCTGAGTTACAACTGATCTGCAACCTAATGTCACAAGATGCTTTAAAATTTTACCTAAGAATATATTTTTTTTCTTACATGAAATCAGGTGAGAAAATTCCTTTCAGTGTTAATCATTACACCGAAGAGGGAACCGGTTCATCTACTAATTACTACTATTACTTTGAGCTCATAACATTGTGGCTGGATGCAACCCCAAACTTCCTCTTTGGTTGACCTTACGCGGCTCGTATCCTCAAACCTCAGAAACTTGTAGCTGAATCTACAGCGTCAAAGCACATAAACATGCAAAAAAGCTCCCTTAAATATATGCCACTACACACACACACACACACAAACTGAATTAATGGATCATTTACTCCATTAGCATAATATCACACTGGATACCTTTGAAACTTCAGACCTTGAATTTGAGTATAGTTATTTAGTAGTTAAAAACAGGCTCACTATGTTCATTTTTTACAGCATCATTAGTGTCGCATTTACTTGCACCCCTGTCAACAGAAAAGCATTTAGCACACAGTCTTCTACCGTTTCCTGGTTTTTGAGAACAAGACTAGAGCGCGATCTACAATTTCATACTAGGTCTTCTAATACCACCGTCTCTTCAGCTCGACTCAAATAGGTGTTATAGGTGTTTAGAAAGCAAACAGTACAAAAAAGCAATAAGAAATTGTGTATAAGACGGTTGTGAAATATAGAAACTTTAAAAAATTCTGTCAATACATTTTTTCTTAAACTTTGAAAGATCATGAGGTCATATCATTGTTATTATTTTTGCTTTACCCCTTAAAGCTGCCTCCACAACAAATCTCTATCTCAACATCTCAGCAGGAAGAGAAAGAGACCCACAGCATCACAGATCCCCTACTGTACTAAACAGTGTGCATGACACGCTTTTCCACATATTCGCCCTTCGTTTCCCACTAGACCCACATGCAGTGTTTGTTGCCTGAAAGCTCAGTCCTCGTCTCGCCTCAAAGCAAACGGTTCTAGCGAAGGTAAGTGTAGAGTCTGGGAAATGGCACATTCAGACCAGCGACGGTGGAACAGGAGATGTTTTCCCCCACAGCGCCTTCGGATAAGCCTTGCTTTAGACTAAGTGACCCCTGACCAGCCCAATCTTGAAGTACTTCTCTAATTATAAGCTTTGGTATTTCTTTTGCTTCCTTTTCCGCCCTCCTTATGATGTGTGTTGGGTGGTAAGATACACTTGGGGCCTTATCCGGCTTATTTTAGAGTTTCTGCAAGCATCTTTAAACTTGAGACTTTTTATTCCAGTGTGGTAGAAATTTTACTTTACTTACAGGTGCGTCTTAAAATAGAATATCATTTAAAAAAATAAAAAGAAGCTGGTGTAATAATACCTTGGTTGTTCAAGTGATTAAACAAATAAATCACACTAACAGATTTCTCAAAATGGTACAAGAAAGCAATGGACAAATGTCAAGAGTTAAAATGACCACTGGGTGTATTTAAGACCTTTAATCTTAAAATTAAGGTTCTTACAAGTCGGACGTTTTAGGATCACGCCAAAACTATCCTATTTTTTTCACAATATGTCGTTTAAGCTCGCCACGTCTGACTATAGATGTATGTAGATTCAAGCAGGTAGCGCTTTTATTGCACCCATTTTCTCACCTTGATAAATATATAACACATCTGCCTTCCATATTTTCTTGCCTTTCCCATGTTGAAGTGTGACTAGAAGAAATGGGCCTGTGCTCTACCACATTAATATCCACAGGAAACAGAAAAACATCCTTATAAAATTATAAAGGCAAGTATGCAACACAAATGATTCAGGTTCTCTTACTTAATAAGAGGGATGCAAAAACATATGGATGGTAATCTCCCTACTAAACTTATGCAGCTGAATTAAGCGGTTGATTTTTAATTTTTTTCTAGAATTTTCACACACAACGATTACACTATTGGACCAAAAAAGAATTTAAAGCTTTTTGCAAACCTTTGTCAAGAAAAAAATAAATAAAAAAAAAGAGAGAGACTTTTGAATTTAACTGCACTTTTCACAGGAAAAGATGCATCACTGACATCTGACACAACCCTTCCATAGAGTGAGAAATGAAGTGCAGTTAAAAGAACCTAAGGCATTCCTTCAAAGCACAACGTTCGGCATCTATAAGCAGCTATAAAAAGATTCCCCTGCCTGACCACCGGCCTGTAGAGGACAGAGAGGAAGAGGATGAGCCAGCCCTTCGTTTGCTTTGCTCCGTGTGAATGAAGCAGGCTTGATGTGGAATAGGATTTTTGTTTTGCTTTAGTCACTTTTACATAGCAGACGTACGAGTCAAATAAAATACAGTGACATTATCAACAGGTTTGATTTGTGCATCTTAAAAAGGCCAAGTTTTTATTTTTTTAAATAAGATATTCTGGCACCCTTCCTCAAAAGCAAAGACCAAGCTAGTCTCTAAATTTACAACAGGAGAACATTTTAGCTTTGCAACAACCTTACTTAATCGTCTAGCAACATGTTTTCTTGCTACGAGCTGTAAATTCAAAATGTTCGATATAGCCCTGAACAAGCTTTCACTTTTATCATTTCATTTTTTTATTTTTTTTTTTTTTTTTTTTTTTTGCAGTTTATTCAGAATGCAGACGGCACGACCAGACTGTCACTCGTACCTTGCTCCTTTATTTGCCTGATCTGTTTCACAGTTTCCTTCAGGATTGCACATTTGTCAGGTTTGACGTTGAAGTTGTCGATGTCGTTGAAGTTGGCGAAGATCAGCTCGGCGAGCTCTTCGATATACTTGTTCTCGTGCTCGCGGTTGCGCTTCTCGTTGCTCCGCTTGGGACTGCAGAGACATAAAAACAACGAGAGGGGAAAACAGAAATTAAAAAAAAAAAAAAAAGCAATGGGGGACCAATGTTGGGGAAAATTACAAAACTATCAATTTTTTTTTTTTTTATTAAAAAAAGATCACTTAGGTGGCTAATTTATCTTTTCTTTTAAATCACAACACTAAACAAAAAAGATACAAGCATTTTCAACAGCGAAGAAATGACACCGTCCTTTCCTAAATCCCGGTGTTACCCTCCTGGGTTGGAATAACTTTGAGTGAGTTGCTCCTTGAAGACATCTGCCAGTGTCTCCCACTCTTCACTTGAAGCTGTGAAGTGTTTGAATTGTTTCAAGCCACAGCATCTCAAAAGAATAAATATCTGGACTATACTCCATTCCAGGACCTCCCATCTGTTAATTTTGAACTGGCCCAGATCCGCTGCAGCAAAGGATCTCCACAAGACAATTCTTCCACCTCCATACTTTACAGTTTACATGAAGCTCGTCTCCGCTAATGAATTTGGATTATTCTTAAGATACTGGTGTCTAAATAATTCAGTGTTGGATTCGTCTGTCCAAAGAACATTGCTCCAAAAGCCATCGGTCTTTCTCTTGTTTAGCTCTGGCAATATTTAAGCTAGGTTTGCAGTTGATGCACTGAACTAGGACAGAGGCAGTATGCGATAAACGTGCCAGCCCCGCCCAGTCGTGTTGGCGCGACTCCTGGTCCTTTCACTCAAACTGGACAATCTGGAATGCTCTCTTGCAGAGCAGGTTCACCTGCACTGACATGTATAGGAACTCTCTATCATGGCTCCCGTTGGAGAATACCGCACCAAAGTATGCATCAAGTATATAGGCCACACCGCTCGCTCGGCTCGCGTGCGCTCAATGGGAACCTCTAAAAGCACGACTGCAACTCGGCCTTAAGTCCGTTTTTCTTGACGAGCAAACATTGCCTCTGCTGAACTCTCTTTCTGATCGTACAGGAATGCACTTTCATATCAACAACGGCAAGAGTTGCTGTAAGTCTAATGATGACACTTTACATGTAAGGCTTGTCACTATCTGGCTCACATACGACTATGGCTGTTTTAAATGATTATAGTGATCAAGTAATCAACTGATTGTTCTGAGCATCTAGTAGCTACTTAAAGAAACATATGACAGAGAAAATGCTAGTCAACAATTCAGTTCCTATTTAAGAAAACACATTTAAGACACACTTAAATACAGTATGATTCAATCAAACTCTTAGTCTCATTATTTCACAAATTAAAAAGCAAACTTAAAAAAGAGACATTGCCTTTTTGTAACACTTCACTTTCAGTCTCGAGTTTGAAGTATGAAAAAGCTTCTTTTTTTGTTTTTTACACATATTTCTAATCTATTTTTTATTGTTTTTTCACATCGTTATTCTCCTTGATCAGTAAGTACAACAAGTGAGAAAATGGAGCTTGAAGATATTAATACAAGCTAAAAATGGGGAGAGTAATAAGTCGGCGGAGCACAAAGTATGTTAAACTGACAGCAGTTTAACGTAATATGCCAAGTTTACTTTGATCTCAGGCCTCTAAAGTTAATTAGTCGGGTTGAATCAGGCTCTGACACGACGTTTACAGGCTCGATCAAGTTGGTTTTGATTGTTTCAGGCCCAACCTACACCTTCATTTTCCTGCTGACGTGTTGCCGCATTGTGGAGGCGCCATTGGAAAGCTTTCTGTGCCTCTCCATCTCCCTCCATAGCTGCTAATAGCACTTAGCATTCTTCATCAGCTCATTAAAGCGCTGCACACCACACACATAAAGTTTAAAAACAAAACAAAACAAAAAAAATCATATGATTACAGTGCACTAAAAAGTAATCATAATTGAACGATGCGTCAAGGAATTCTAATAATCAAGGTACTCGAATAGCTTTCATGAATCGTTTCAGCCCTACACAGTACTGTGTGCTCCTACGGTTCAACCTCAAGTCTGTCAATGTGGTTGTGTTGGTCGCTTCGGTATTTATAAGCGCACCCAAACTGATGCCCAAGATGGTCATTGTGGTTAAGGGTCAAGACTGCAATCAGGCCGTCCCATCCTCTCCACTCTAAATCGCTGTGTGAACAAAGGCTGATAGAGCTCAGTCCACGAGAGTGGATTCATGTGAAGGCCACTGACTGCAGAATCTCATCTCTGTATCCCTCTACATTGAGATTTCCACCTGGAGCGACGAGCCTCGTTTCTTTTTTTTTTTTTCCAGCGAGGGAAGTACCGCCCCTCGCCATCACGCTGCCTCCACCTAAAGGTGTTTCGCATTAGCAGGGAGAAATTGCCAAGTTTTTCATGGGGTACAACCCACATCCTCAACCCTGTTGCTCAAGCCATAAATGTATTTTTCTTACACTCTGTTACTCTGGCACCATTTAAGGGGGAAATAAAACAGCTTTCCAACAGTTTAACATTCATTATCAACAGGTTCTTACATGTGGCACCGTGGACGACCTTCCTAAACAAGCTCAACAAAACTAGATACGTTTACGCGGGACATTGGAGCTCCTGTAAAAACTCCTGGTATCTCCTGGAAAAGATAACTCATTATCTCCTCGAAGGTTCTGGGTCAATTTGTGCCCTTATTTTAGATCCAAACATTGCTCTGTCATCCCAACCTACTTTCCTTTAAACCTGCAAACAAGCTGCTTTGTACTTTAAAATAATTCAACAGAGTTAATTATATAGAAACACTGAATGTGATTGTTCAAGATTTTATATGACCCCTCGTTTGATTCTTGTCCGTGCACATTTGTATTGGTTGGCATTTATGACATAGAAGATAGTGACCAATATTAAAACCGAATACTCAGAGTCCTATAAGGCTGTTTTCTTACCGTAGACTGTGTGGAGATTTTAAAGTAAAATAAAATATGAAAAAAAGATTACTTTACATCATTATCTGTAAAACTGAGTATGACATTTCCTGAACAGAACTGCAAGAGTCTGAAATCGTAGATGGGTAAATTGACCTGCACCGCTGCTTGATGGAGTTTCCTTTTTAGTTTCGAAATCGTCAGCAGAGGGAAGGTAGTTGAATCTGCAGTGGCCTGGTAATTCGAATTACTAACACGAAGAAAAACTAAAATCTCTAGGTAGCGGTGTGAGATGAAATAAGTTGGCAAGTAGGACTTGATCATTCTTGAGGGTTACCTGGGTCCTATGAGTTCGGCGGAGCATTCTTTGCGTTTTCGTGCTTCTGCCCTTGCAGGGTCAGATGAGTTTTCACCGACTCCACTCATCATCAATGCATATCAGCGTCTGCAAATGGAACACACAGGAAATCACAGTTTTAAATAAGAAGCAACAATTTCACTAGCTAACTGACTGAGCAAAAGGTAAGACAGCAACGGTATGTGAAAGGATGACAATGCAGGACTCGGTGAGGGCCCATATGGCCATCTACATACAGCACACATACAAACACACGCCCACACACACACGTACACAAAGTCTGTGCTGGAAGCACAAGTTGATCCAGTCCGGGAGAAATGAGTGAAAATGGAGCAGAGGTAGAGATTCAATCATTTCTCTCCGATGGCACAGTTCTCCCCAGAGAGACTGAAATGAGAGCACCGCGCTTCGCCTGCAGCAACAGTCTGTGCGCTCAACCGTGTGCTGAGAAAAACCCATTCGCTACACAAAACCAAGTGAAGCCAGCTCACATTCAGGACAGAGAGTTTACAGTAACGTGTGCCTGCGTCACTGTACGGACCGCCATTCGCCTGGAAAAACTCGAGGTCAATCAAAACCACAACAATGAGGACTCCTACCGTTTGAGGTTATGTGGAAATAACACTCGCCTACTTAGAAATGTCTTATAAGGTCACTTCCTATACGGTACAATAAATTTTATTTATTTTTTTTCTTTTGTTAAATACATTTGGGAGTCTCTTGACGGAAGCAAACAGTTGAAGCACAAAGAGTTAATGTGGCAGAGAGGCAGCTGGAAGTGGAACAGTGTTTGTGGTAAAAGGCTATTTACTTGTTAATTTGGGATAAAAAGGAGTACAATGAGTTTACTTCGGATACTCAAAAAGAGGGATTGCTCCAAAGTTAATCAAAATCAGCTGTCCTTTCATCCTCGGATAATGCTTTACCAGTTGTCGTGCATTTTTATTTTGCTAAATTATAACTGGGTCCAAGTTTCGCTATATACGAGACGATTGGTTTGAATGGTCTCGTATGTAGAGACCATTCCTATGTACCGGTGGTCTTCAAATCCAGGCAGTGAGGAGTGGCATCGTGCAAATTTTAGACGCGTCTCTGCTTCAGCACGCCCGAGTCAGATCATGAGCAGGACACCGACGATGTACTTCAGCCGTCTCACCGTCACAGAACCTACAATAAATTCTACTGTCAGTTTAACCCTCCTGTTGTCCTCGGGTCATTTTGACCCTAGGACAACAGGAGGGTTAAAGCAAGAAGAAGAAAAAAAAAAAGTCATAAATAAAGCTAAAGCAAAACTGAACCCTCCAGCATGACAATGACATACCAGTAAATCCACCAAGGACTCGCTAAAAATGTAGAAATGGAAAGTTCTATGCGGAGTCAAACCCTCGTCACCGATCACTTTGAGATGATGCAACTTCATACTATCTGTATTTTCAGGAAACCTCTCAAACATCTCGCTCCAGAAAGTTAGGAGCGGGGCAAACTTTTACATATTATTTTTTTTAAGTGCAAATAAATCACATTTCTTCCCAGAGATTAGAAATTTTAACATGGCTACTTGAATAATTATTTAAAAAAAAAATGTTATTAAATTACATGGAGTGTCTTAATTCATTTCATACGACAGTCAGTGGATAAATTAGACACATTTAGGCCTTAAGAGGATCTGTGATTGGTGCCATTTAAACAAAGAGATTTTATTACATTATTCAATGATTTATGGCATAAACAATAAAGAAGTTATACCTAGAGAACAATGGTTTTTTGAAGATTCTACAATTGAAATGAACCCGGAATGTCACAATTTTTTGAGTTTAAACTAAACATTACATGCTTTCCATGACAAGCTAGCAGATTTCTCCCCTTGACGATCACAGATGAAGTCGGCGCCCAGTGGGTGCTGCTGCCCTTCTGATGCACTCAGCTGATGCTCAACAGAGTGTGGCAGATTTCTGGCCACAGTTGCATATTGAATAAGAGTCAATAAATATTTTCTTTTTATCATTATTATTGACCTGCCAGAGCAGAGTGGCTGGGGGAAAAAAAATAAAGATTTCCTGCACAGAGAAAAATAAAATTTTCCATAACAGATTCAGCAAACAAAAGCTTTAAAGTTGGATCGGTTAGGCTCTTAAAACCAACATAAGCAGTTCTCAAAAGCTAAAACTGTTCCTTCTCTATCCTACTCTTAAGTTACCACAAGTAGAATTTGAGGGCACTAAATGAAAAACCATCAATTATTAACCGAAGTGCAGTAATATCTTATTAATTACCATCGTCCTCTGAAAATCTGTCAGCAGCTAATGGACTCGGGTTTAAATATATAGAAGGATACCTTCAGTATATTAGAAAGTTAAAAACTCATTGCCTTAAAATAAACGGTTACATTAAAAAGGATGTAAATAAAGTTCCTTAAGGCAGTTGATGTTGCTAAACCTCATTGTACTTTATTGAGATTTTATGTGATGGAATAAGCCACAGTAAGGCATAGCTATGAACAGAAGGGAGGGCGTCTTGAGGGTAAAGTGTATCATTAGTTTTTCTCCCACACAGCAGTTTGAATGCAGGCCAAAAAGTTCAACTTTGGTCTCGTCTAACCAGAGCGCCCTCTTCCAATGGATTGTTGCAGGCCGCAAACAGGACTTCTTACTAGCGTCTGTCACAATAAACAATAAATCAATTAATCGCATGATAAATTAAAGCAAGCTCAATCTCTTCTATTTGTACAATTTCATCGTTTTTGTTGTTTGTTTTTTTTTTTTTCCTCTTTCTACCAAAAACTGGAAAGCAAAAGTCTTCAGTCTGGTGCTTTGGTCTCGACTAGCCCTTTATTTGAAGGACAGTTTTGTTTACAGAGACTCCATAATCTTTTTTTTTTGTTTTTATTTTTTGTTGTCTTTTGCTCGTTTATTTTGGATATTTAAAATGTCTTCCAGTTCAAGTGTCGAATGTTAAGATACTCATTAGAATTTAAAGTTTAGCGAATCTCTGAGAATGTGTTCTTGCATTGTTAGGCCGTTACCGTTGTATTACATGAAAATGGTCTCAAAACAACAATATTATTGCTTGTCGCAATAATTTCTGGGACAATTTATTGTCCAGCAAAATTTGTTATCCTACTTTTTAATGCTTTCAACAATAACTTTTGAAGCACACAAATAAAAGTTAGCATCTCAAAAGATTCTACCTCCTGTCCTGTGGATCTCTTTAGCTGCTCCAGAGATACAATGGACCTTTTGGCTACCCGCATGTTTTTTTTTAAATTTTTATTCCATTTTCAGATGATGGTTGAAACAGTACTCTAAGACAGTGTTTTTCAACCACTGTTCCGCGGCACACTAGTGTGCCGTGAGTGATCGTCAGGTGTGCCGTGGTAATTATCCAATTTCACCTANGGTACCGTATTTTCCGGACTATAAACTGCTACTTTTTCCCTAAACTTTGAACCATGCGGATTGTAGCCCGGTGCGGCTTTTCTGTGTATTTTTCTTCAACCACCAGGTGGCTCTCTAGCAGGAAATGAATCATTAGAAGTCAAAATTGTAAATCAAAGAAGAACGCGTTAATTTTCATTTAGAAACAAGCACATGCTAGGATAATATTTGTAACCAAACCCTTCATTGATCTTCTCCAAAACTTTATTCTTAAGCTATTTGCTTTTTTCCCCACATGATGCCATTTATTCACAAATGTACTACAATAAGCCTCTGAGACCTTAACAGAACATCTGTATTTACGTTGAAATTTTAAAAAAAAAAAGTTTACAACAGGACAATTAGCCTTTAAAGGAAACTTTAAAGCATTTAGTTACACTGGATTATTATTTATGGGCAACAGAATAAAGGGAGACAGACTGAAAATGTCTACCACACTTTAAATGTTTTTTTTTTTGTCACATAAAATCCAAACGAACCCCACTGAAGGATGCAGTGAGCAATAACAAGACAAAATGTTTTTTTAAACAGCAGGATCAGGGGGACACGAATACTTCTGCAAGGCACTGAATCTTTGGTTTCGGCTCGTAAAAAGAACGGACCTTTAAATGAAACCCTTCAAAGAGAACATGCAGGTCTTTTCCCAGAGTAGGTGCCACAGCTGGCGCATGCTGTGTTGTGATAGAGTCTCAGCTACCCTTACCATGGAAACAGCTATGACACACACCACTTGCTGCTCTGCCATTACATAAGGAGGGAGCAGAGTGGAGAACGCCAGTATTTAGGGGAGAGCAGGGTAGCATAGCCTGGCAGAAGCTGGCTAAAATAATGACTGAGGTAGTGGCCATGCAAACCTTAGTCTGACTGCCTCCTGCCCTGGAGTGACCCACTGTAAGCTAGCAGTAGCAACTGGCTCGACATGAATAAAGCCAAAGCTTTGGCTACGGTTTTAAACATGTCCTTTTGACAAGTGTCTTGAGTTCCCTTGTTGACTAGTGCTGCGAGTGAACAGACACAAACGCCCGAGTCCACGTGTCCCACTGTTTTGCCATTTTGAACACCGCCATCTTTGTGCAGAGCAAGCTGTGTGCTGGCTGAAAACATGAAACGCAATATTAGAGGTTGTATCATTTTTATTAATGGCAGCAGGCCATTAAACACTAATAGCCAAGGGCCATTCTCCATTTTTATTGGCCGGGGCAGGGCTTTCAAAAGCACAAGTTACCATGGGGATTCTGCTTCTTATTGGCCGAGCGTGCCTCGCTGAGCCAGATATGATTGGTCGCCACCATCTCCTTGACATAGCAGCAATGATGGGTCACTCTACATTGAGACAAATAAGTGAGACTTGAAGTACCGAGCACGTCTCAATGACACCAACACAGACGACCAGACGGCCTGGCAAGCAGGCTGCCGGCTGATTCTGTAGCTGGGAAAGGGGAGCGGGGTCTCAACACAAGGCAGACTAACAGGGGGTTCCCATCTCGAAAAAAAAAAGGAAGAGTCTGGACTGCTGGCAAGCTAATAACCGCTGGGAAATCATTAGCAAACAAAGATGCTGTAAAAATGTGCTTACATTTAACAGAACATAGAGTATGAAACAACCCCTCAGAGGGTAAAAGAACTACAACCATGTCTGCTTTCAGCCTAAAAGTTGCCACCTGGCTTTTAATGGGCCCTTATTCTACAAAGTCTCAAGACCCAATATGAACAAGAGTCACGTTGTGGAGGAAAATTGCCGAACGCTTCCATGTCTCTGGGGGACAAGTTTAAAAATTCACGGACACTACCACAGTCGGTATGATAGCATTTTCTCCAACCTGCCAGGACATCTTAAGACATCGTCATCCCTCATCCTTATGAGGAAACGCATAAAAAATGACCTTCACCAGTCACTTGTGCAACAAAACGCAGAGGAAACATATTGCTTCGCAGTCGGGTGTCCTCCGACTGGCAAGCTGTCCATTTTTACTAATGCAACAATGATCTTTACAGTTAACCCCTTAAAGTTCTGCTTCATCAGCCTATAAGAACCATCTCTAACAATGTAATCTAAACTAATCTGGTTTCTTCGTCTGCGTGGCCTTTCAGCACTCATTTCAATGTAGATAATGACATCAGCTTCAGCTGGCATTGTTTGCTTTTGTTGTTGGGTTGAGTTATCTCTGAAACGGATCTCGCCTCCTTCCTGAACGATATGATGAGTAGACGTTCCCATACCGTTCAAACCTGAATAGCAGGTAAAGAGGATCTTTCTGGTATCCCACAGATAAACAAGACTTCTGGAGGTAAAAAGTTTGTTTAGTTTTTTTTGACTGCTTTCCTGTGATGATGTCACACAGTGAAGTAGCATGTTTGAGGTGTTCAGAGACAAAAAAAAAATTGTTTAGATGTCTTTTGTTCTGTAATCATAATTGTCTGGTTTCAACTCTACAGATGACAGATCCTTAGCCTAAGCCCTCCTTTATATAATACAAAATAAAAAGATTACGACTGATTAAAGGATAGCACAGGAAAAAAAGCAATTCATTGTTACTTCTGTCTCGGGCGTCACTGACAGTGATAAGTAGGTTATAGATGGGTAGGGTAAGTAACCTCATTATGCTCTTGAATGATTGGCATATTCTAGGAAGCATCTATTAAATTTGAAGCTCATCAAGCCATCAACTCCTGTAATTCATTACTACACCAAGTTGGGACATATTCTCCATCCGTCATCAGTGCAAGCCATTTGCAGTATAAGCAAAAGGAAAAAAATAAAAATAAATAAATCTGCAAAACCAAACGGCCAAATACAGAGCCGCTGGCCATGACATGTTTCTTTTAGTGTCACAAGAAATTGCAAAAAGGACACCGTAAAGGAAACAAGTGATATCAGCTTTTATTTAGTCTAAACGCTCTCCAGGAAGGCTGTTGCAGTAAAAGACGACGCGTCAATTACCTTCGCAGGCTATTAAAATAAAACATTTCAGAGATAATGCAACTGAGAGCTCATCTTGGATTGTGCGATTTATAAGCGTTAAGTTGAAATGCGATTTCATCCTTTAGGTGTAAAACGCAGTGGACACGCCGTTCGGTTATCTTCTACGCGTTCCTGGCAAAGCAGCAGCTTTGACTGGGGAAAGCACAGGCTGAAGGACTGAGTGGAAATGATGCCTGGGGGTCATGGGGTTTATTTGAGCAATGCCCTTCTGGGTAGTTGCCCACTTTGAAACCGAGCCTCATAGCCATCTCTGCTTTAGACTCCTTCCTGTTTCTCTCGCATAAACGCAGACGTCGAATATTTGCGAGCAGATGGGCTGACAGTGTAAACAATTCTCACGTTGTTACCCTTTTTTTTTTTTTTTTTAACCCCCCCATCTTTATCCTATCTGTGACCGACTCCCACGGATGCACGACGGGGAGGGCTATTAAAAACGCTTTAAAGAGAAACAACGCCACCTCAAGAAAATGACACCGGTAATTTTCCAGAAGCTAAAGCTGTGTGTCAGACAGAACGCCATTTCTGACAGAGGACTAAAAGCAAAACTATAGCAAATATAACTTCACAACCCCAACAAAATCTCCAGAGAAATCAATTGACTTTCAGAGAGCTCTTTAGAACGAAAGCCATAGTGTGTGTGTGTGTGTGTGTGTTGTTGCTTATAATTTGAGTGTCACATGACCCCCCCCCCTCCACCCCCAGGATTGAGCTGGAGCCAACCAGTCTGGTGAGGGAGAAGCGTGGGGACGACAAGTGGTTTGACGCCGCACAAAGCGCCGGAAGCAACCGCGCTCCCTCCCGTCAAACTCAACCAGAACCTGCTTGTAACCCGCTCCATCAGACGGCTCCCCACCTTAGAAATCCAACTCAGACATTCACCTGCATGTACAGCCAAGAAAACACCACACCGTCCCTTAATAGAGGACATACTTAGCAGTTCTAAGACAGTTTTTCTTGAGAAAATCCTCTGGTCTTTGCATAGTTCTCGCAACTACTCGCGATGCTTACACTGCACAGTCAAAACCAGACTGCCATAAAAAAAAGCAACAATATAAAACTACTGATTTGCCCATTTGAACTCGCAACATAATGGAAGAAAGAAATGTCTCGAGTTGCCAAGCGGAGGCTGCATCTGCCAGTGTGCCGTTCCTGTAATTTTGTGGCTTAACATGGCTTTGTTTAGAGACACACCTAGTGTTTCTGGAGCTCACTGGGCGCTGGGCAAGACCATTCATCACACTGAATAAGAAGCTATTGGGGCAGTGTTTGTAGTCTCATTCACTGCTATAACGAGAACCCTTCCAGAAAGCGCAGAACCTCGGTGGGGCTGAACAATGTCTCGTTGGTGTGTAATTTGTCCTCACATGGCGTCTCGACACAACCGGCCCCAGGAGGGACATGGGGAGCAAGAGTGCACGGGTAAAGAGTGCTTCTCGAGGCCTGCAGTACAGGCAATTCATTTCCCACAAACTGACGAGGAAATCATGACAGAAGAAGGACCCAGAGGACACTTGTCTTCTCGTTTTACGCCCCAGTATTTTTTGCCAGGGTGAAAAGAGGCGTCCGGGAGAGCCAACATACACACAAACTTGTTGGATTCATGCAAGATGTTATTCAAGGCAAATATGGATTTGAACAATATCGTTTTCGACAGAATTGAACACTGTGGAGGTCGTGGCGGACTCTGGCCTCGCTGACAGCTGCCGTTACCTTGAACCAGATGCCGGGCTATCGGATTTGGGTCAAGAGAAAGGCAGAGCAGAACGGCAAGACGGCAGAAAAATGAAAGTCGAAAACCTAAAGGTGCACTGTGTATTGCGACTTGGTCAAGGTGATGCCAGGGGCTCGAGCCGATTGCTCCAATTCTCAACAAAGCCTCCAGAAAACACCGATAAATCAGGTGACTTCTTAAAATGAGCCTAAAGTTTACGTCTCTGTTCTGGTGTGCAACCATTTACCATCCGCCTCGACAGCATAAACAAACTGTCATGAGATTTATGACCACAGAACAGAACTAGTAAATCCATGAAATAAAATTTCTCTACGAGTTGAGAACCTTAACTTCACCTTAATTTGAGACAGTCTACTATGACATACCATTAAATAGTCTGCAAAAGCAGGAGGGACTTTCTGATACTGTGCTGGATTATGTCAGGCTTTACTTGCTCTACTGGGACCACTTTGTGTTATTTGGCAGTTATTAATCTAAGAATAATAACAAAAAAAAAAACAAAAAAAAAACAAACAAAAAAAACAAGAGAGGTTCCTCAAGACTCTTGGATCCCCTTTTATTGAAGACCTTTATGCTCTCCAAAGTCTTCATATGCATTATGGTGACACACAACTTTATATTCCCGTGTCACTAAGGTCACTAAGTAATTGTGTCCATAATATGAATGACTTTATAGTTTTGAATTTGAACTGTACAATAACAAAAAAAAAGATCAACAATGATCAAGACTGCATAGACCAACAACAACTCGAGTACAATATTTGGAATGTTGTAATATTTCAACTGTCATGTATTCAAACACTGCTTACAAACAGTTGCATGGACTTTCACTTTCACTGCCATTTTGTCCATGCCTAACAGATCTCAGTGAGCCAGATGTTGAAACTAACAGTGGTGGGATTTACTGTGATGACATACACGGAAAAAAAAAAAAAAAAAATGTTGGTTGATTACAATCGGTAACGTTTTCCCAATAACTAAGAATATGCTGCAAGTCCATGTTCTCTTCTCTCTCCAGGATGTTTGCTAGCTTAAGGCAGAAAAGACAAAAGTCTTTGATTTTAGTCTGAATAATGCAGGATAAGAGATCACCAAAGAGCATGCAAGAAACCTAAATTTTAACATCCACCTAACATCCACCTTAACTTGGTGCAAAGTTAAAATCAACTTTGCACCATTAATTACTCCAACAACCGTCCTCCAAAAAAGAAATTCAATGGAAAATTCTCAAAGTTCTCCTGATGGGTAAAATGAACAAGCAAAAAAAAAAAAAGAAAAAAAAAGAAAGAAAAACTGTTCAAATTGTATACGACCTAGTCCCACTCAAGATATTCTTTCCTCTGGAATCACTGCCAGGTAATGGCACTAAAGTGGCAGATAGCAACAACAAGCCAGGCCCCCACATTTACTGAAAGCTGATCACACTCATCAATCTTTAATGGCGGCAGTAACTCCAGGATGTCGCAGGATGAGAAGCAGACGGTTCAGCATCTGGTTGTCAGAGAAACACTGGGGAGTACAATGGCTGGATATGTAAATCACAATGGCAATTTGCCAACTTAGCATAAAGCAATGGACAAAAAAAAGAAACAAAACCGACTACTGCTGTTACGAGTATGCATCTTCAAACAACAATGTAGTCCAAATCCATCAGTGGTTAATTGCTATGGGAAGATTTACTGATAACAGTAGGGAAATCAGGTTAACGTAGAGGCTGATGTGTTGGGTTATCCCAAGTTAATCTCCAAGGGTCAATTACCTAATTGATCTGAGCCATTATCAATCCACTACTGACCCAGCTGCTTATTGTAGTGTGTACATTAAAAAAAAAACTTGTTTTACAATAAAACAAGGTTTTTGCCTGATGAGCAGATTGCAGTATAAAACTTTGAACTGTAGAGTGAACCAGTCAAATGGACCAGTTGCTTTTCAACATGAAAGGAAAAAATAGAGATGAAGGGAAACAATTAGTGGAGGGAAAAACTTAAATCTATATGTCACCAATAAACACGATTGATAAACAGCTACTACGTTTGATAGACTATTCAATCATTTCAGTGGACTCTGACCCTGAACTACACAGTGTTCTACAGCTCTAGCCACTCAACGTCTCACAAGCGAGGAGGGGAGGAGGGGGCGTCAACTAACTCTCTCTCTTTGGTTACCTAGCAACCACCTACACAGCATCAGTTAAAGGTTTTGCCCTCCATCCTTCGTAAGTGCTTAAAAAAACAATAGCATAGAGAAAAGAAGAAATGAGCACAACGGCTCAAGAGGAAATTGCGAATAAAACAGAAATCATGACACGATTTTGGCTCCGTTTCAGATATTTAAAACAAAAAAACTAATCAATTATCCATATAGACTCGAATAAAATCCTTGTATTGCGATACGTTTTTCAGCCCCAACTCAAACTAAAATGTGAAAGTCATATTTACTTTCACATAAAGTAATTCTTCAGATGATTTAGATAAATTATCTGAAGAATTTATCTTCTTCAGATAAATAATTCTTCAGATTTATCTGAAATCCTTTTGAATATAGAAAGGTATGGGTTGAAACCAGCATATCGTATAGTGTAGCAAGGTTTTTTTTTTTATTATTTTGTTTTGGGGTTTTTTTAAATACTGCTTCCAAAATTACTACAACGTCCCATTACACCAGTTTTCTGATTTAAAGTTGTTTTGATGCCAGAGTCACTCTGGCTTTATGGAAAGCGTTCCGCTAAACTGCCAGTAAGCTGGCTGAAAGAAACTAAGCTAAACAGAGAGTGTTTAAACATCCAGCAATTTCCAGATAAAGAGTAAAAACAAGAAAAAGCTAAATAAACAATGAAGCAATTTGTCTTTTCTTTTTTTTTTCTTTTTGCAAAACTGATTTACAAAACTGTCAAGTCAGAAAACCGAACAAGTACAGAGGAGCACATTCATCAAACTTGTGGAAGCATCAGCTCAAACTCAATCTTTCAGCAATATCAGGATCTGTAGAGCAGAAGAGTTTGCAAAACCTCCATTGCTTTGGTCTGTAAAACAAATGTTGCAGCACAAAGCCTGTGGAGATGATCTCCACAGGCTCACCCGGGTGTATCTATTTTTCCAACGATGCAAGATCATAAAACAGCAGGAGTTTGTTGTTTCAGTGTTTGAATCATGTCAACATTTATATTTGACAGAAGTCCATTCATCATATTGCGCAGCAGAGTTGCATCAGTAGAGAGTTGGCTGCGGTTGCTCTTCTTACCGTGGTCTTAGTCCAGAGAGTCCCTCAGGCCATTGCTGCAAGATGATGAATCCTGGAAACCTTTACACATCACTCTCTTCTCCCTGCTGGGAGAAACAACAGCAACACTCGAATTGAGCTCTCCGCAGTGGCAATCAACCGGTGTCATGCAAAAGCATCCTAGGAGCACATCCTTGAACAGCACGGTAAGTGTGACATTTATTCTGTAAACGAGACTTCTTCTGTTTCATTATCTATTGTAATGAAATCCAGAAAACAGCTAAAGTGTTATTTGAAGTCCCCGGGAGAGGACATTGGTGTAAACACAGCATTGTTTTTGGTTGAATTTAGAATAAAAACAACGTTTGAAAACCTAACCCGACAATGTCTTCAAAGCATTTTTTTTTTTAAATTTATTTTTTACTTTTTTGCTCACATACACTACCGGGCCTTTTTGGTGGGCCGTACACAGCAACTCTGCACATCTGCAGCTCACTCAGCAGCTTGCAGCTGCCTGACAGTTCAGCTCAAGAGTCCAGCAGGGGAAATGTGCTCCACATCTTCTGCTGTAACAGTTACGCAGTTCTGTCAATGATTTTTCCATGAATCTTGACAGATTTCATGTAAACAACAGTGGATTAGTGACAAATACATTTTTTTTGTATTATTCTTACAGCCACAGTTACTCAATTATCTGCTTTAAACCTTCAATAACTACCAGGCTTGAAGGAACACTGTTCCTCTATCAAATAAATAGACCATCAAAACATTTCAAAAGTTCTGGACGGGGAAAAGAACAGGTCTGCAAACCTAAACCTGCCACTCATTCTGTTGAGCTGTCAGCTCCACAAATGTAGATCTTGAATTACAGAGAAAGAAATCTGCAAAGCGTACCATCATTGAGGAAAGTCCTTCATAAATTATACTTAGAACTCATGAATGAAGCAAATTGGTGGCATTGTTATACTGTGGGGTCATTTTCAGTCTATTCTTAAAATCTTGATTTTTTTTTTTTTTTTTGAAGAAATATAAGTGTAAATCTTTCAGGGACACCTGTTTCTCTTTGGTGCAGACAACGACAATGGCACCACACGTCACTACTGTGTTGAAATTTCTTTTTAAGGAGACTTTTAAATTAAATGTGGACAAATCGACTTAGTCAAAAGGTCAAATGAGAATCCAATAGCAAATGTGTCCATCTTTAAAGGCTGCTGTACACAAACAACTCGCTGATCTAACTTAAAGAGCCCAAAACAGATTTGAATCCTTTCGGCTAGAAGTATTGAGCCAATAAAGACTAAACACATTAACCTGTACCTGCTGCAAGAAAGATAAATAATAATAATTTAAAAAAAAATCTTATGCAAAACAATAATTTTGCCATCTATTTTACGCTTTTGTAGCTTACGCAGTACCCCTGTTTACAAAATCAAATGCTAAGCAGGAATCAATACTTCTGCTTTTCGCTGCACATACCAAATGAGCCAGCTGGGGAAACCACTGACATGATGTGATGTGCTGACATGACACGAGAGTAAACAGATTCTCCTTGTGAAGCAAACCAAGTAAGGAACAGAAAGCCACAAGAGGGGAAGATTACATACATGTGCAAGTGCATTACAAAAATAGCCAAAATTGACAAGTTACAGAATGTCTCAGTGGAGTTTTATAATGACCTTCCACGGTAATGCAACAGTAATAACAATCTAAACTAATGCTGACGTAAATGTGACTATTTCAACCGTTCTCTTGCCTTCTTTCGCTTAGTAAATCTGTTTTGACGCCTATGGAGAAATTTCCTCTGAGAATTAACTCCGTCACATGCTCAGTCAAAGTCCAGACTTGATCTTTGGACTATACGACGCACTACATCGGAGGCTGAAAGCACTCTATTGATCCAGCATTACTGTAAAAAACAAAAACAAAAAAAAAAGAGAGAGCACTGTGGATCTGATAATACCAAACAGTTATTTCCAAAGTGAACCGTGCACTGAAAGAAAAGAAAACCAAGAACTCAAGAACTCCCACTATTTTGGTCTATAAGTGCATCAAGCAACAGCATGCATTTAATACACATTCAAATAAACAATGTGGCGATTGCATCATTTGGGATCTTCTGAAATCAAACCACTACGTTTAGTAAATAACCTGCAGCACATTTTTCTCTAATAGTGTTGCAGTCCATGGGGATAATAGAGGAATAAAAAAAAAATCTAAATGTGTTAAAAAAAAAAAAAAATTATTTCAAACAAATGCAATGTAAATATAACATGTCTAGGAGATGGGTGAAGAGATTTGCCAGTGGAACAAAAGACAATCTACTTGTCCCAAATAATTTTCCAAGCCAGTTATTTATTAGGAGGTCAAATAAAAAAAAAAAACTGTGAAATTTCAGGGTCAAGTTCTCTTCAAAAAAATAAATAAATAATCCGAGCTGCTTCTTTATGCAAGCTCAACTTTAGCTTTAGCTTTAGTCTCTCTGTTCAAATGAAAAGATAACAAAAGATACATGTTCGTACAGCTTTCAAGGAGTTGTTAATCGCAGTAGTCATCAATTAGTGCGATCAAACAGCTGTCTTAACTTCTCATTCTTCCAGTTACGGACTCTTTTTGTACAAAATGCTCTTAAACCAACCCAACCAAACCTAAGCTAAGCTAAGCTAAGCTAAGAGCTGCTGTATCAGTAAATCAGGCCCCCGTAAAACAGGACAGAAGATGACCATATTGGCCAGGTCACCGAGGGGCTAATCACAATAGAGCTCTCGTCCAGTGCCTTTTAAATGGCCCACTAATGGCTGTCAATGGCATAAGAATCAAGACTGATGTCTACTCTGATGAAAGTAATTGGCATTAAGTTCCAATCCTAAAAAGAAGGTTTCACTGACATCAGCTTCCTTGACTATAATCAATAAAGTTTGCTCCATCAGGGAAGGTGAGACAAACTGCAGTCAAACGCGTATGCTTTACCAAAAATAGAGCTGGCATTAGCCTAAAGCTGAAGAGAAACAAGCAGCATTTGTTGACTCGCAGCAAGTACACTGCAGCCAACTACAGCACAAAAAAGGAAATCAGATAAAGACTTCCAGACAATTTCATCTGGGTTAAATTGTGAAGCGCCGATAACCACGTCCACACCTCTGCACCCGAGCCCCTGCAGAATCAGCAGATTTTTTTTTTTTTTTTAATTCCCCTGTTCTGTTGAGGGAAGGCCTATGTGTGTGTGTGTGTGTGTGTGTGTGTGTGTGTTTTTGCGCAGCAAAGACATGTAAACAGACAGAGCAGAGAGCGAAGGGAGGGGACGAGGATTTGCAGTGATCACTACATTTTTATAGTCCTCACACCCACGAGCTGTCATAGGCCGGTGACAACACACCCACTGTCCAAAAGTTACAGCCCAAAATGTCCGGAAGACGGCAGAACGGGAAGACACGAGCGAGGGGCTCAAGCAGAGGACAAGGAATCTGCAGATAAATGCGACAGAAATTTAAACTTTTCTGAAACTTTATAGACATCTCGGGTTTTCTGCTGCAGGGCATTCAGCTCAACCTGCCTTTAAAAGCAGCCAGAAAACATCTGACATCTGCTCTACACACACACACACACACACACTTCAGAGGAATGTAATCGAACTGGATTTCTCGAAGGAGAGGTTAGCCGTAAAGATCAGAAACACAAGCTCAACGCTGCACCTCTACCCAGCTGTTTTGTTGCCCAGTTTCAGTTTGAACCAGAAAGAAAGACTAAAGAAAATGAGTGGGACAGGATGTGTTCTCCTTTCATCTTTGGTGTTGGTCCAATCATGAAAGAGTACCGCTTTTATTGGCCGTTGAGCAGGTGTGCAACAAGATCTCGCAGCACAAGAGCGTGCAATATGAAAACGAACTACACTTCTCGCAGGATTTCTCCAAATCGATTTAAAAAAGACACACAGCGTGTTGAGAGGTTATTAAAGAGCATGAGAAAGGCGCACTCAAGCCATCTTAATTTAACTAATTTTACGGAGAGTAAGGCATTATCATGGTTATTATTAACACGTTTCAAATAGTGTAACGAACTAAACTTAGCCTCTGATTCGTAGATTTACTCCAGGTGTTCAGCAGCGGAGGAGCACCACAAGGGACCGTACTCCTACCGTTTCTTTTCACTCGGTACACCTTAGACTTCCAGTAGAAGTCAGAGTGCCGTCATCTGCAGAAATACTCAGATGACCTAGACTGACAAGAAGCTGAGTTACAGATAGCTGGTGCGCCGTTTGTGTCATAGTGCAGGAACGATCATCTCATCGTGAACGTGAATAAAACACGCGAGATCCATGCAGATTTCAAGAGAAACAGAAATCATATTTCTGTAATGGGAGGAGAAGCAGAGGTGAGAGAAAGGAGAATAATAACCTGCGTGTTCACCTGGAACACAGACTGGACTCAACAGGCAGCAATACAGCCGTCTACGAGACGAGACAAAACAGACTGTACTTTTTGACGAAGCTGAAGTCCTTCGATGTTTGCAGCAAGATGCTGTTGGAGTAGAAGCGTCTGAGTCAGGGACTAAAAACGGTTCAACAAGCTGATAGAGGAAAAACTGGTTCTATTTTGAGACTACTGTTGAAGATCTGGAGAGTGTTGCCAAAAGGAGGAGTCTTCATAAAAGACAACGTTACGGACGGCCCTGAGCAGTCTCGTCATGAGATTACTGTACAACTAAAGTCTTCAGTCAGAGGTTTTGTTACAACTGCTGTAACACAGACTGCTATTGGCAATTTTTTCCCCAGCCATCAGCATCTACAACGACTCTGAAGAAAATTGGATCATATGAGTTACAACTTCATTTCCCTTTGGGAAAAAAACGGCAAGCTTGAATGTAATTGAATCTAATCCAATCTGTCAAACAACCAACATGCTACTCATATTTCCTAAGTGAAATCCGTTTTAGAATTTGGCATTTTAAAAACTTTGGGATTCCAGTGTTTGATTATGAACAAAAGCTTAAAACTCAAATCAATCCTAAATCGAAAAAGATATTTTCAGCTTTAAAGCTTCACCAGAGCTGTGCATCAGATGAAACGTGCAGCATGCTAATGCGTGTGTGTTACTGGATGTTCTTAGCGTATTTGTGTATGGAAGGATCAAAGCTGCTAAAAAGGCACACTTTCGTGTTAACATTGGCACGAGGTGCTTTACCTTTCAAGTTTATCTGTCACTCTATCGCTCTCAGACACGTAATCTAGGTCAACTTCCTTGAAATGTGGCACAATAAAACACTTATCTTGAACGCAATTTTTTTTTTTTTTTATTTCACAACGGTGGAGTCTTAAAAAAATAATAATCTGGAAGCGTTTACTTAAATTCACGAAGGTGAAGCTGGCGAGCAGGAGAACAAGAAACAATGAGAACCTATTAAGTAACATGCAGACAGCTGATGCAGAAGCTTCTACAAGTGCGGCTTAAGAAGCAACAAGCTAGCTCCCTTATCTGATCCCGGCGACAGTAAAAACAAATGTTTAGGCGTAATAATGGGACTGATACGATGAGTTGTAAAGGATGAGTCACAGCGAAAGGTAACTGTGTAGGAGGCTGAGACAGCTGTGACAATAGGAGAGAAAGTGAGCAAAATCAACAGAGACGTATTTTAAGAATGGCTGGCCTTGCATGTCGGGTATCTATTGTGCTCGGGAAAAGGGGGACCACCAACTAATCAGTTTGCAAGGAATGAGTTCCCATCGGGTCCGAGGGCGTGCGGTGAAAGTGAAACTAAACAAGAAAGGTGTCATGTTAGTGTGTGTGTGTGTGTTTGGGTGGGTTCAGGGGAATGGGATGACATAACTGTGTCATTTTAATCAGCCGGGGACGCCGACAGGCATAAATTACTCACTTAACGGTGGATCAATTTGAATTTTCAGAAACGTGACGACAGGAAGCGTGCAATCGTTTTCTCCCTCTACCGAGCTGCAGTCTGAGCACTGTGGTGATCCCTGGAGCACGTTTAAGGGGGGATGACTGTAAAACCCGGCATTACCTGATTAAGAGTGCTGCTGCTCTGACGGCGGAACATGTAATTGGACGAGACAGAGGAAGACGTCGGGTGAAGCGCCCTCCTTAGCAACAGCCGGGTCGAGGAATTCTGTCGTGTAAGATTTAGCAAAATTTCACGAGACTTCCCTTTTTATTTCAAATATCGAAAGGATGGACTTGGTAGATCAAAGTGTCACCTTAAATACTGAACATAACAGACAGAGGAGTAATGCTATTCTGT
>NW_015113392.1:0-983 GCF_001443285.1 Poecilia latipinna
GTGTTACATGCCTGCCAGGCTGTTTCTCTTTCCCCTCCCCCTTTGTCTCTTTACAGGTACTAGGGAAAGCTGGTGTCAATCTCCCCTGATTGATTCTCATCAACCATGGGCCAATCAGCATCCAGGGAGGCCTTGTATAAGCAGCCCAGCTGGGGAGAGCTGGGATCTGGCTTTGTTACTTGACGCATAACTTGTTTCTCTTTGTGTGAAGGTTTGTGGTGGGAGTTAGAGGGTGAGGTAAGTTTGGAGTACCCTGTACATTTCATCACGTAGGTGTTTTTTCTGTTAGATACACTAGGTAAGCAGGTGGGTGCCACCCATGTAAAGTTTTGGTGGAAACTTTTGTTAGATTAGATAGGCAGGGTTTTTGTTTTCTNAATAATAAAGGGAAACAGAAACACAAGTAGTGAGAATGCATTGGATGCATTCTCACTGACACTGATAATAATAATAAAGGGAAACAGAAACACAAGTAGTGAGAATGCATTGGATGCATTCTCACTGATAATAATAATAATAATAAAGGGAAACAGAAACACAAGTAGTGAGAATGCATTGGATGCATTCTCACTAATAATAATAATAATAATAAAGGGAAACAGAAACACAAGTAGTGAGAATGCATTGGATGCATTCTCACTGATAATAATAATAATAATAAAGGGAAACAGAAACACAAGTAGTGAGAATGCATTGAATGCATTCTCACTGATAAAGAGGCGTTCTATTGGGTGTAGAACAATAGGTGCCTGCCATGCAATGCATGGAGGCAGTGACTGACCTGCTTCGCAGGTCAGTCACTGCTCTCCTTATGCATTGCTAATGGCATGCCCCAATAAAGAGACATTCTATTGGGTGTAGAACAATAGGTGCCTGCCATGCAATGCATGGAGGCAGTGACTGACCTGCTTCGCAGGTCAGTCACTGCTCTCCTTATGCATTGCTAATGGCATGCCCCAATAAAGAGACATTCTATTAGGTGA
>NW_015113392.1:7225-10934 GCF_001443285.1 Poecilia latipinna
ACACAGGTGGTTCCCAGACAATCATTCGGGAGGGTATTTTATCTTTGCCCGTCATCTCATCTTGTCACTCCAAAGTGGTTGTTCAAGGTATTGGAATGACTTTTGTATCTGCACCACTGCATAATATCCTCCATAACTCATCTCTTGTGAGTGGTTTTTGCAGGGTTGCTGTTCTTCCCACCTTGCCCAGAAAGGGGATTGATCTTATTCTAGGGAATGACTTGGCAGGTGGAAAAGTATTACCTGTGCCTGAGGTATTGGACACACCTGACACAAGTGTGGTCTTTGAACCAATGCCTGACGTTTTCCCTGCTTGTGTGGTTACGCGGGCCCAGTCAAAGAAATACAGTCTTGATTTGTCTGACTCTTTTCTTGCTACAGAGCAGACTCAATCAGTTGGATCAGAGACTGAACTCAACAAATCTAAAAATGTATTTCCTCTTCCAGGTCCAGAGATGATGAAATTACCAGCTTCCAGGGAGGAATTCATTGCTGCTCAAAAACAGGACACGACTCTGTTGAAATGTCATTCTTCTGTTCTTACCCAGGAGGAAGCCCAGGGGAAGAAGGTGGCATATATGGTTGATGATGGTCTCCTGTTGCGACGCTGGGCTGGTGAAAACTTGGAAGACTGGAGTACCATTTATCAGGTGGTTGTGCCAACAAGGTACCGCATGCAGGTGCTAGCATTAGCACACGATCACCCACTGTCGGGGCATCTGGGTATAAATAAAACTTATAACAAAGTTCTCAACCACTTCTTTTGGCCAGGTCTCAAATCTGATGTTTCACTTTATTGTCGTACTTGCCATGTCTGCCAAGTTGCAGGCAAGCCAAACCAGGTTATACCTCCTGCTCCTTTGTCCCCAATTCCAGTTGTGGGTGAACCATTTGGAAGGGTGATTGTAGATTGTGTGGGGCCTTTGCCAAAGTCTAGAAGTGGAAACCAGTTCATCTTGACTATAATGTGTGCTTCCACCAGGTTTCCTGAAGCCGTGCCCCTGCGGAGGATTACAGCTTCCATGATTACCAAAGCTCTGGTAAAGTTCTTCTCAGTGTTTGGTCTTCCCAAAGTTGTCCAAACAGACCAGGGCACAAACTTTAAGTCTAGAACCTTTGCCCAGGCACTAAAACAGTTGGGTGTAGAGCATGTCACCTCGAGCTCTTACCATCCTGAAAGCCAAGGTGCACTTGAAAGGTTTCACCAGACATTAAAAGCGATGCTGAGAAAATGCTGTATGGATACAGAGAAGGACTGGGATGAAGGTATCCCATTTCTATTGTTTGCTGTGCGTGGAACAGTGCAGGACACTTTAGGTTGTAGTCCTGCTGGACTTGTGTTTGGACATGAGGTTAGGGGACCTTTAAATGTCCTTAAAAACCAACTAATCTCATTCTCTTGCTCTGTAAAGAGCATTCCAGAGTATGTTTCAAAGATGAGAGAGCGCCTTCAGGCAGCTTGCGCTCTTGCGCAGAAAGCCTTGGCTTCAAAGCAGGTCAAAATGAAGCAACATTATGACAGGAAAGCAGTCACTCGTGAGTTCAACCCTGGTGATAAGGTTTTGATCTTGCTGCCCATCCCTGGCTCTTCTCTGGAAACGAAGTTCTCTGGACCATATGTGGTAGAAAAGAAACTTAGTGAAACAAACTACATTGTTCAAACTCCTGATCGCTGCCGCAAGACCAGGCTTTGTCATGTCAATATGATAAAACTGTATCATTCAAGAGAGACCGTCCAACCATCCCAGAATCGGGTTGAAGCCATTTCCCCTGTAACCTGTGTGTCAAAGTCAGCTGAGGAGGATATGGTAACACGCAAAGATCCTCCACAAGTTGCAAGGCTTAGTAATAGTGAAATACTGGCTAACCTGCCTGACTATTTGTCACATTTATCAGGTGACCAAGTGGAGGACATCACAAAACTCATATCAGACTTCCAATGTCTGTTTGGGGATGTTCCTACCAAGACTAATGTGGTGTCTCATGACATTGTTCTTTCCAATCCTGCACCTATAAAGCAGCGAGCATACCGTGTCAATGCCACAAAGAGGGAGGTCATGAAAAAAGAAGTGGAGTACCTTGTTAAAAATGGACTCGCCATTCAAAGTTGCAGCCCATGGAGTTCTCCATGTCTATTAGACATGAAGGCTGATGGAAGTCCAAGGTTCTGCACAGACTTTCGTAAGGTGAATGCTGTCACAGTCCTTGATGCACACCCGTTACCCCTCATTGAAGACTGTATTGATGAAATCGGACCAGCAAAATTTGTCACTAAACTTGACATGCTGAAAGGGTATTGGCAAGTACCTCTAACCAAACAGGCCTCTGATATCTCAGCTTTTGTTACACCAGACTGTTTTCTTCAGTACACAGTGATGCCTTTTGGGCTATGTAATGCACCGGCTACATTTCAAAGGCTTGTAAATAGAGTACTGGGAGATGTGCCAAACTGCCGGGTATATCTAGATGACATTGTGGTATATTCAAATGACTGGCCTACCCATCTTTCTGTTTTGCTTGAGGTCTTCAAACGTCTTTCAGCTGCCTCACTGACCCTCAATCTTTCAAAGTGCGAGTTTGGTAAAGGTACCATTGTCTATCTGGGCCAACAGGTTGGTGGAGGAAAAGTGTGTCCTGTGGATGCAAAAGTCAAAGTAATTTCTGACTTTCCTGTTCCTTCAAGCAGGAGGGAGCTGCGTCGATTCCTGGGGATGGCAGGATTCTACCGTCGCTTTTGTAAAAACTTTTCTACGGTAGCTGCTCCTTTAACAACTTTGACCAGCCCTTCTACACCTTTTACTTGGTCTGATGAATGTCAGCATGCTTTTGAACATCTAAAAGGATTGCTCTCATGTTCTCCTGTTCTTTCCGCCCCAAATTTTAGTCTGCCATTTAAACTGGACATAGATGCCAGTGCTGTTGGGGTAGGAGCTGTCCTTTTGCAGGAGGATGAAGACGGCATAGAGCATCCTGTAAGCTACTTCTCAAGGAAGTTTAATCTTCATCAAGGTAGATATTCTACCATTGAGAAGGAAGCGCTTGCACTACTCTTGGCATTACAGCATTTTGAAGTTTACCTTGGCTTGAGTGGGGAACCCATAACTGTCTTCACAGACCATAACCCACTTGTCTTTCTTTCCAGGATGTACAATCAAAATCAAAGACTTATGCGGTGGGCTTTGATCATTCAGGAGTACAACCTGAAGATCTGCCACAAAAAGGGGTCTGAGAATGTATTGGCAGATGCTTTGTCACGCGCTTTTTGAGCTTGTTTTCTTTTACCTTGAGTATTCCAAACATTTATGTTTGGACTTATAAGGGTGGGGGTGTTACATGCCTGCCAGGCTGTTTCTCTTTCCCCTCCCCCTTTGTCTCTTTACAGGTACTAGGGAAAGCTGGTGTCAATCTCCCCTGATTGATCCTCATCAACCATGGGCCAATCAGCATCAGGTAACAATTGGCTTTGTTACCTGACACATGTCTTGTGGCTCTTTGTGTGAAGGTTTGTGGTGGGAGTTAGAGGGCGAGGTAAGTTTGGGGTACCCTGTACATTTCATCACGTAGGTGTTTTTTTCTGTTAGATATACTAGGTAAGCAGGTGGGTGCCACCCATGTAAAGTTTTGGTGGAAACTTTTGTTAGATTAGGTAGGCAGGGTTTTTGTTTTCTCGTTTCTTTAGCACAAACGGTAGTTAGGCCCTGTTTTGTTT
>NW_015113392.1:13084-29683 GCF_001443285.1 Poecilia latipinna
TTTTTTTTTCTTTGGCCCTAATCCTCTTCCATATTGTGATTGTCCTTCTCATAAATTCCCTCGCAGAGAAAGTTTAACATGTAGAAAGGTTATGAATGGTTTGTAATTACCACAGTTTTACTGGAACTCCTCCAGTCAGCCTGGTCCATCCTGCAGTTTAAAACTCCCTTGATTCCTGAGCAAAGCACCCAGAATGTCCCCTCACCACTTATTTATAATTCAACTTGAACGTCACTATTCAATTTAACCAGAGAAGTTGTTTTGTCCATTTGAGTCTCATGTTTAAATGCTCAAACATGACATGAGTGTCATGAAAAAAACCCATAACATTGGTTTCCTCTAAATCAGACCCGTTTTTTTAACTTTACTGTAAGAAAAGAGGCCAAAATGTCCTAAAAACTAAATAAATACAATACATCACTAGGACAAGGAAATCACATGGGAACAGATGGGCTTTCTTTGGCTTTATTTTTTAAATTTTGTGCTTGATTAAAAAATCTGTCAGGCATATGCAGCCATCTGTACTCACTACTGTGTTACAGTAAAGGCGCAGAGTGTATTTGGAGACACAATGTCACGAAGGTCGATTATCTCAAAGGACAGAGGTAATGAGCAGAACTTTCTTTATTATAAAGATCTTTCAGTGTCGCTTTCTCACAAACAGCTGAGAAACTAAGATTTCAATTGAATCCAGTGGTATTTTCTTGACCTTTAATATTTGTTTTTAATTAAATCAACACCACCCAACTTTAAATGTCATTCCAATTTCCTACAAAAGTGCAGCTGCTCATGTGTTTATTGTTTATTTTAAGAAAATATTTATGGTGTTTGTTACATGCCTGCCAGGCTGTTTGTTTCTCTTTCCCCTCCCCCTTTGTCTCTTTACAGGTACTAGGGAAAGCTGGTGTCAATCTCCCCTGATTGATTCTCATCAACCATGGGCCAATCAGCATCCAGGGAGGCCTTATTTAAGCAGCCCAGCTGGGGAGAGCTGGGATCTGGCTTTGTTACTTGACGCATAACTTGTTTCTCTTTGTGTGAAGGTTTGTGGTGGGAGTTAGAGGGTGAGGTAAGTTTGGGGTACCCTGTACATTTCATCACGTAGGTGTTTTTTCTGTTAGATACACTAGGTAAGCAGGTGGGTGCCACCCATGTGAAGTTTTGGTGGAAACTTTTGTTAGATTAGATAGGCAGGGTTTTTGTTTTCTTTTGTTTCTGTAGCACAGTCGGTAGTCAGGCCCTGTTTTGTATTATTTTCTCTGATTTGGCACCACCTAACCGCCCCTTTCTCCCCCACAGTTTGTGTGAGCCTTCTGGGATTTTTGTCATCAATAAATCCCTTCTTTTTACAACATTCACTTGGACTCTGTCAAGTTTTTATGGTTGTCGTGTTACTCCCCTCCTCCTCACAAAGGGGGGGGCCGTAACAGTGTTAAACATCTTTTAATTTTCAATTTTAATTAATGTTAGACATCTATGATGCTTGAGGAGTCATAATGTTGCTCTACTGACTAATAAAAACTCTAGTTGACCAAACATTTGCCAATAAAATGTTTTTAAAGGTGACCTGCCATTCTTCCTTGTACATTTTCACTACATTTTTTGCACAAAATTATTCTTAGATCATAGGATTTTTAAGTTTTTTTGAGCTCTTTGCAGAATGAGACGATTTAGGGTCATCTTGTCACTTTAAATCCAAATAACCTGCTGCTGGCCACGCCCCCTAGCTCAATGTTTATACTGAAAATAGCCTCAAACAGATGCGCAATTACACAACCAAACATCTTTGAAAAGCAGAAGTAGAGCTTCCCGCCCAACCGACAAGAATGCAGCAAGTGGTTTCTGAATTCTAAGTCAACAACAAAACACTTTGTTGCCGTTGTACATCACAATCAGGATGTTTTTGGAATGCCTTGTTTTCCAGACACCAAAAAACTTTAACTTATTACCAAAGGGTGACTGGGTGGGATTTTTTTAAACACTTGGGCTGTTTTTAGAAGCAGTATAAACAAAAATGGGAGTACAGAAACCCCACAAGAATTCCTAGGCGATGAGCGGAACTCTGCTGGGGTTGCTAGGTAACGGGCTTTACTTAGCTGGGGTTGCTAGGTAACGAGCAGCGCCTGCTGATTTGTGACGCTACATTCTGTAGGTTTTTGAAAGGGTTCATTTTCCAGAAAACATCAACTAATTGCCATAAAAAGGTGAGGTGGGTTTTTTTAAGCCCTTGGGTTGTTTTTAGAAGCAGTGGAAACTCAAACAGAACAAAAGCATTAGAAATGTGAATTTTGCCTATAACCCCTTTAAATTTAAATATCTTCTACAAACAGATGGTGATGTTTGTACACAAAAATAAAAAATGTCTTCAAACCTATATATAGAGACAATGAATGAAGCATTGGTCAGTATCACACCCACAACTACAGCTATTTTCCTGGCTGGAGCTTTATCAATACACAACTTATCACTTTGTCCACCAGTCCTCTGTATGTCCTTGCACATCAGAGCACTATCCTACAAGATAAGGAACAACCCCATAGCAGAGATAAACATGCTGTAAGTTGGCAGATTAATTATTGACTTCTGCTGGACGCTCTGATAAGCAACACAACAGAGGAGTTTGGGGATTGCAGAGTAACTGGGAAACTCACACTGGACAGACAATGGAGAATTACTGTTAGGTTGGTTTAGTTCAGGAATGACAAACTCATTTTCATTTGGGGCCTTATCAAGATCACAAATGTTCTTAAAGAGTCGGTCGTGTCTGAATGCATTGGTAAAATCCATCAGCTGTTAAAAATATTAACAGCAGTGTCTGCATCTGATGAGTACTTTGTAAAATTAAATAATATTGAACATGTTTTGAAACTGATCAGTCTGATCAGAATTTAAAAGTTTACTACAAAATAATGCAGAAATTTGAGATTAATCTCAGAAATTTTCTAGGAAAAACTAGGAAATTTATTTTTGATTTTTTGATTGAAAAGTTGAAAATCTACACAAAAAACTCAGAAATTTTGAGATTAATCTCAAAAAGTTTCATGAAAAAGCCTGGGAATTTCTGAGTTTCAAAACTTGAACATTTTTGACTCAGAAATTTACTTGTTTCTTCTAGAAAATGTTTTAGCATGATCTCAAAATTTTTGACTCATTATTACACCATAATGGTAAAATACAGTACACCTCATCGTGTAGTAGTTAACATAACATATGTAGTTTTCATATTAATCTCAAAATTTCTGAGTTTTCCTCCCAACTTTTCAACTTTTGAAACTCTAAAATTTCCTTGTTTTTTCAAGAAAATTTCTGAGATTATTCTCAAAATTTCAAGTTTTTTGGCAGAAACTTTCTTTTCTGTCCATCTACAAAATTATTCATCAAAATGACAATATTATTGTTTATTGTAATAATTTCTGAGGCAATTTATCATCCAGCTAAGTTTGTTAATGTGACAGGCCTAATAATGAGCAAACCAAGTTTTTGAGGTCAATACTTATGTCACACTGCTCAATTTTGATTAATAAATAGTAACTCTTTTTTACTTTTTAATATTAAAGTGGCAAAGAATTACTATAACTTTTTAGCCCAATCTAGCATGTTTTCTTCTCCATCTGTTGAAGCAGGAAGGCTGAACAATTACCACCATATAACCAGTGAAACCTGCTGTGTTGCACAATATACTCCATCATTTTCATCTTGCTGTTTAGCCACCACAGTCTAAGAAATACCCACTTATTTTGGGATGTCAGCAAAATTGGGAAAGTTAGCAAATTTTAGTGTTCAGGGAAAAAGACATCTGGCTTCCTTCTCCACACGCTCTTATTTGATCTGGCACACACAAAGGAGTTTGGTTTTACTCTCTAAGGGTGTAATTAGAGGTTGGCCTGGTGCACCTTGGAGCTATCACTACTCCTAATCACACACTGCTACCCAGTAGCAGCAGATTGCACTTTCAGATTGCTGCTGACTAACACACTAAAATGTTTTCAGACAAAACCTTAATGCACAAAAACTCTTCCTGGAACAGATTCCCAGTTTACCCAGTGGTTGTAGAAGGAACCAGTTCTAATAGCCTTGAACTAGTCATGAGTTTTGATTCTTGATTGACCCAGTTTATGTTCAGAAGAAAAATGCAGTACAACCCATCATGTAGAAGTTAACATATGTAGTTTTCATTTTATGCATCTCTCATCATTCCGAAGGTATTTTGTACAACTTCTCTTTACAGAATTGCTTGCGATAACATAGTTATGCCCTGTTCCTCTGATACTGATGATAAATAATTCCTTAATATTGATGAAAATGTACCATTTCCACTGGCACATTATTTCACGTATAACAAGACATTCTCCCAGTTTTATAATGACATAATCTGCCAGTGGAACTAGCACTGGGTTGCTAGGTAACGGGCTGGGCTTGGCTGGAGTTGCTAGGTAACGGGCTGGGCTTGGCTGGAGTTGCTAGGTAACGGGCTGGGCTTGGCTGGAGTTGCTAGGTAACGGTGCAGTGCCCGTCAATTTTGAAATAAGTTAAACAATCTGCCAGTGGAACTAGAATTTTTTTCATCAATATTAGGAAATTATTTACCTAAAACAATCGCCTACAGTTTGCACCAATCCAATGGTTGAATAACTAATTACAGTACATATTTGTCATTGAGCTCATATATATCTATTTATTCAATCATTTAGCAGCAAAAAGGGGTTTTGACTTGAAAGTATTGCTTATTTTGTCAATATATGGTTTTCAATTAAAATGTGATAAATTAACTTAAATTAACTAAATTTTAATCGAGTCCAGCCATTATTTTTATTTTTTATTTTTTCATTTTAATAAATAAAATATTGTCCCTCGGATGTTGCCATGTTGTTTACGGTCCAATACATTCTGGGTAGATGACAAACGGTAGATACTATGGTGCTTGCTCTGTCCAGCCAGAACAGTTATTTTTTGAGCAGTAAGCAATGCTCAGCCCTTTCATTTTGAACCGGATGCTTTGAAATAATTATTGACCCTGTTGACATACATCTAAACACCAGTGCAAACGTCAACCACAGACCTGTACAGGACCTCCAGTAACTTACCACACTAACCCAGCTTCCTGACAAGATGCAGACTAAAGTATCTGAAGATGTTGACCAGTGCAGCTTTCTTTCCCATAAAGTTTATAGCTGTGAATGGATATTTGTTTTTTCCACCAATATTTCCCTGGTCAGGGATCCAAATCCTGCTACTCACCAATTCCCCTTTCTCCAGCTCTTCCTAATCCTTAATACATCCCAACCAATAAATAGTTGCATTTACTTCAGTAACTTTTTTGAAAAGATATACTTTTAGGAGTAGTTTTACTGCTATTCATTTAAAAGTAATTTTATTATGAAGTATTTCTGCTCTTACTTGAGTAGATTTCTGGATTTTCTACCCACTGAATGAAAAACAAACATGTTTTAACCAAAACTTCACCAGACACAGACACACACCTGCAGTATTTGTTAAAGTTTTATAAGTTTTTAATTGAAATAAACTGATTTGGAAAATTTTTCTTTTGCCTGATTTAGTTATTTTTTGTTATTTATATGATTTATTGTCATTTTGGAATACCCAAATTTCCACTTAACCTGATATTTTGGTCCATCTGATGATGTAATTTTTAAATATTAAGTGATTGATAATTTGACTTTTACTTGAATAATTTCTTGGACTACTTTTTACTTTTACTTGAGTAAAAATTTGTTGAAGCAGTTCTATTTTTAATTGAGTACAGCTTTTGGGTAGTTTGCCCACCTCTGCATGTCTCTGAGTTGTATTTAAAGTTTGGGGTTTACAAGGTGAACAGAAACAGAGACGGGTTCTCCGGTGTTTCTGATTTCCATTTCAGACGGGATTCTCCCCGGTGGAACGTGATGAAGCTGGTCTGACAGGTAATCAGGAGACCAGGAGACACTGGGAGCACAGACACCCATCCAGAGCAGTTTGTCTCCCAGCAAAGATGGCTGGACCAAATCAAGAAACAAGACTGACAGCATCACCCACTAACAACCTTTAGAGAGGGACGAGGCTGAATAAATTGGGTGGCTGGAAGGAGAACTGAAGATCTCACCAGTGGGCCAAGACGAGTCTGAACCAAAACCAATCTGTGTGACATCAGGTCGAAAGGTCTGAAGTGAATGAGGCCAAAATGGTACACTGCAAAAACACAAAATTTACAAAGTTATTTTTGGTCTAGATTCCAGTGTAAATATCTTCATTTGACTTTTCAGCAAGATGTGAGAGCTTGAATTTTCCTCATGTTATTGGTCAAATAATTAAGAACTATTTTTTGTCAATATTAAATAATTATTGACTCATATCTTGTTGAAAAGTTACTTTCACATTAGTCATCTTATTTTAAGTGAACTGAGACATATGCACTGGAAACTAAACTAAAAATACTCAAGATTTTGTGTTTTTGCGGTACTGACAGCTTGAGTCTTACCAAGTATTTTATTGAGATTTTAGTGCAAATATCTTAGTAGACTTAAAATAAGACAAAGCTGTAATGTGTAAGTAACTTTTAAGTAAGACAGGAACTTATTTTAAGTCAATAATTCCTTAATATTGATGAAAAACTGGTAAAATATTTCACTTTTAACATGAAAAAATGTCTTGTAATGCTGAAAAGATAGTTGCACATTAGTTTTTTTTATATCAAGTGTACTAAGATATTTTCCCAAGAAATGAGACTAAAACTACTTTGTAAGACTATTTTTTCCCCATTTCCTCTTCTATTTCACCATTGCTCAGTAGGAGGTCATAAATCCACACAAACTGAGCCACCCTGAGCAATTATGATGCCTAAAAATGCTGCAGGGAACATAACTTTAATTTAGGTAAAATAAGTCAGAGGAAATGTGCTGGACATAGAAGATAACCAGTCGAGTTAGTTTTTAAAAAAAAATCTGTATTCCTGCAGCTAACTTTATGTCTGACTCCAGAGACTCTCCACATTCCTGAAACAAAGAAGTGTTTGAGCACAATCAAGCAAAAGTTTCCCTCCTCTTACCGTTTCTATGAATCTCAATGAGAAAGTCTTGAGAAGTGGTGGCCAACAGATTGCCCGAGGCGGCAAAGGACAACAGCAGCAGCAGCAGCATGGTAAACTTTATGTATCCGCAATGTGCAGAATATTAACTCTACAGCAGTCTTTCTCAAACTGTGGTCCGCGGCCGCCCCCTGGTGGTCCGCCGGGTACTACATGGGAACGACCGTTTATTTACTGTGACGTCAGCTCAAGTGCGACGCTACAGCTAGCTTACCAAAGAACTGTTTACAAATAATAAACACTAAGAAGAAAAACTGAAAAAAGAAAGCAACGCCAGGACTACTTATATAATCAGAGGAAGTTATACCTGCTGACAGTTCTAATGTATCGTTCACGAACGATTCAATTCTTTTGAACGACTCTATGCCGTGACGGCAGGACGGGACTCGGTCAGTTGGTGAGAACTGTTTGTTTTTTAGGACTTTACTTCCTTGTTTTGTAATTTAAAATGATTAAGTTAAATTAGCTGAATTCAATAGATAACTTCTATTGATAAAAATTGGTGTTAAATTTGGATACTTTAATATCCATATTAAATTATGGATATTCCATAATTTAACTATGGATTAAATATCCATATGCTTTGCCTTTTATTCTGGCAAAGCAACTCAAGTCTATTTGTCTTTTATTGTGCTAATAAATTACAAATAGCCCTATTAGTGAACATAACACTTGTAAAGAACACCTTTTTATTTCCATGTGTTTGACGTCATTACAAACACTTTCAGAATCTGTAAATAACTCAATTTGCCCGAGTTGACATTGTTCATGCCTTTGTCATATTTACCAAACAATAAATGAACAAAAAAAAACAAGAATAGGTGAGTTAAGGGACTATTATTTTCATTTCAGATAGTATATATTAATAGTTTGTGTTATTGTGGGGCAATTTCAAGTGAGGTGAATGTTTGTTAAATGAGTTAAGAGTTCCTCAGCCTGAAAAGGTTTGAGAAACATGGCTATACAGAGTAACTCATGTGACACAATGAAGCTACAAAATGGCTCCTGTTTTTAGAAAAGCAAACATTCTCATGCCTCAATACATTTGAATATGTTTCATCAAAGAGAAGCCTAGCAAAAGAAATTTAAAATAATCTTCTTTTAGTTTATTTTTCTGATGAGGAAGGAAAACAAGCATCAAAGAAATGGCAGATTGACAGTTTTCTTTCGACTGTTTGGTCAGTGGGTGTGTAATTAATCCTTCTGAGGGAACCTCTGACTGTCCTGCTAACCAGCTGTAAGATGATGATACGTGAACAGAATATGCAGCATGCATTATGCGGTTCTTGGCCGCGCAAAGCAGGAGTGCAAATTTAGAGAATGAAGCAACACTTGTGATTAAATATTTGCTGCTTTTAAAAATGGACTTCAAAATTCTTCCAGCTCTCACAGTTCACTGGTGATGGAAGTTCATAGAAAAACCAGACTTTTGCATTTTTTATGTAGTAATCCCCCATTGGAAAAAAAAAGAGAGGGGGGTTGTGGAATAAATATCTAGCGAGAAGCAGAGTTCAATGTTTGGTTAAAAACTTAAACATTAGTTTTTGAGGTGAAGTAACTGGGAAATTGTGATCAAAAGTGGTACGTGTCAGTCAAAATTGTAAATATTTTGCCTTAAAGATGTCAGACCTCTAATACTAAACTTCTTCATATCTAGCAAAATTGGTGTCAAACATTTGTAAAACAAAAAATGTAATTTGTCCCACTATAATTTTAAAGATATTAATAAATGTTACCAGAGGTCATGAAAGGTCAGCCCCTCCCTCCAACTACCTTTTTCAAGTCAAACAAGTTTGTTGTCAATCAGCTCAACTACGTTTGTGAAGCAAAAATTTTCGTTTAAGCTGCTTTTGCTTTGATGATACTATGAAACTTGAGGTCAAAAGGTCAACCAACTGCCCCACTTTACCCAACAGCACTTCTCTGTCAACATGGCTGGGGAAATCATGGTCCAATTATATTAAACTGTGATTGATGGCAACTATCACATGTTCCTCTGCATGACGGTGTCTGGTAGTAAACATCTCATTTTTGTCACAGTGACACATTGATGATCAAATTGAAGATCAATAAGTGAAGGTAGTTATGCTTGATTTAATGCGTGTATTTTCCAGTAGCTCTATGGCAGCATTACAACATGTGCTGCAGTAACTGCGGTATTTACATTTACCTTTTTATTTTTATTTTCAAGCATTTTCCTGAAGGCAGATTTTCACATTTAAGTCATTACTCAACCGCTTTTTATGTGCAAAATGCGTCCGAAACAACGTTCACAGTCACTGCCGATAAGACTTTGTGCCCTTCATTCTTCCTCTGATTGCGAAAGACTTGGGCTTTAACATTGATTTCTTTCCGACTAATAACCTTAAAGACCTGATGTAGGACTCGTTCTTACCCATCGTCTTTGCCTCAGAATTGGTTTATAAGGCAAAAATGACTCAAAAAATGTCTTGGGTAGCGCATTGAGTTCCACTATCTGTGCCATTATGACACTGGTTGTTTGTTGGAGGTTTGCTCTACTTCCACAAGGGGGCGGAAGTAGAGCAAACTGGATGAGAAACCAGTGACAAACTTTACATTTTCAAAATCATGAATAGCCATTAAATATGTTGGTCAATGTTCCATTTTTTATGGTTCAAAAGCAGCTCTGTACTGGAGGGTTTCTTAGCTTCACTTTACTTGAAGTGTACTCATGCATTTGACAGTGAATCAAAGTTATGACTACTATACACTCTTAATAAATACAAATTCATTCCTGTTAAAGGTCAACATTCATCCCATCTTTTGTAGGAAGGTATTAGAGATATGAAAAAAAAAGTCCTTGAGTGCAAAAAAATCAAATAAAATAAGATTAGCAGGACAAAGACTTGTCATTGTGCTATAATACTAAAAGGTCAACCTAATTTTCTGACTGTGATCCCATGGTCCGGTTCCCCAGAATCTCCTTATCTTAATCAACAAGAAGTTGTGGAGAGCAGTTTTTATCTGTGGAGCCTTTTGTTGCTTTCAAATTGTTCATTTGTTGCCAACAGAAATCTTATGCTAGGTGGAAATGTTGTCTGGACCGACTGTAGCTGATACTATTGATGTGAAAGGTTGGCAGTGTGCATGTCAGGATCTTTGCTGACCCGTTTCAAGGGACTGCAGTCGATAGGGAGTCTGATTCTTCAGGGAAAAAAGTAAACCCGGTATTCAGGAATCTACTGAAGCAGCCAAAAAGAGTTGAAAAGCAAACAGTATAGGTTTGCATCCTTTCAAGCTTGTAAACAGAAGCCTAACAGAAACAATGCAAGCACTCCGTCAAATTGGCTCATTTATCAAAAGGCAGTGAAATGCAGACAGTCTTCTTTTTTTTCATGATACTGACAGTTTTTTGCTGCCTGTGTACGTTTGTGCTGAAGGTAACATATTTTGATGAAGTATCTGTCTGTAGAAAGACAAATATCAAAAGTTTCCCAAAAAACAAACTGAGCGTTAAAATAAAGTTATACTAACATATGAATAAAGTCAAAATATCACAAGAATAAAGTCGAAATATGAAAATAAAGTCAAAATTCAGAGAAAAAAAGTCAAAATATTATGAGAATTAAGTCGTAGTATTATGGGAATAAATTTGTAATGATATGAGAAAAAAGTAGGAATATTATGAGAAAAAAGTCATAATATTAAGAGAATAGAGTCGTAATATTCTGAGAATGGTCACAATATTACATAAATAAGAATGTAATAACATGTCATGTTATGAGATTGTTGCAATATTACAACTTTTATTCTTAAAATATTCTGACTACTCATAATTTTATGACTATTCCTGTAATTTTATTACTTTGTTATTATACAATGACCTTTTATGACAGATGCTGCTGAATAAACAAGTCACCAAGAGTTGGAAAGTTTCCTGAAATATTTTACTCTGCTGTGCTCAGAAAACATAAATCTAAAATTTCACCAACAGAAAAAGACGAATATATGCGACTAAACTCACTGCCTGCTTGTGAAGTTATGAGCAGTTTTCCAGGTAAAGTGATGCAATAGCAGAGCGAAGGTGTAACTGTGAGATCTATGAGGTTTCCATAAAAATGAAGCTGAAAAATGGGCAAACCACATTCTGCATAAGATTAGGAGGGAAATAACTTCTGTTTTGGTCATTCCTCATTCTGTAATTGGACAGATGTTTTAGTTCCCAGCTTCTCAGCTCACTGAGATGGAAATCCCAAAAGCCCCAATTATATTTGAGGGAAACTGTGATCAATATTCATACCTTAAAGAGACTTTTTTAAAATTATGATTTAAAAGTTTTATTATTTACGACAGCGTATTATCGGCATTGTAGATGGAAAAAAGGAGTAAATTTAGGCCAAAAATCTCAGAAATTTTCCAGAAAAAAACTAAAACATTTCAGGAACATTTGAAGTTCCAGAGCTCCAAAAGTGGCTAAACCATCTGCAGCGACTCAACATCTCTGGAGTTATTGTCAGAGTCGGAGATGCATGGTAAATCCGTTTTGTGATATTTGCAGTTTGAGTGGCATCCATATTGCAGATAGCCGGATATTTCCAGGTCAGTGGGAGAGAAGGAAACGAAAGCTTGGAAAAAATTATCACTTTATGTTGCAGCTAATATTTTTGTAAGTAGGTTTGTCCTAATTTATTTAATTTATTCTTGAATTGTGGTTAGGAGGAGGGCTTTGGGGCACATAAAATCAGTCCAGAGGCCGTAAGTGGCCCACAGACCCCACTTTGAGCATCTTTTATTTAAACAGGCAAAAGTGGCCTTATGAATTCAAAATATCTTTTCTGTGCAAAAATAAACACTGTAGAAAGATGGCGAGTTCACAACTTCAGACAAATTGTTCAGCTTAAGCTGATTCAATAATAAAAATGTTTCTGTTATAATTAACTGTAAATGTAATGTGATCCATGGTAACCAGCTGCTGTAGCTGATACTTTTATTGCTGCTGTAGACTGAAAGTTAAAGTAGAAATGATCCTGCTCACTGACTTCAAAGCCAAGACTAACATCTTTATTTTATTTCATATTGAATGTTCAGAAGCATAGCCCGAAGAAAGGAAATATGTATAAAAAGGCTCCAGTCTCCACTCCAGTTACTTTTTATTATAATAATCTGCTGATAAGGTGCAGCCCATGAGAACTTCTGTTCCAGCCGAATGCCGTTTTCCTAAATCTGAAAAGATGGAGATAAACAAACATGTTCTCAGTAGTTTGGTAGAAAAGACTGCAGCTGTTTGTTTATGGACTCAACGTTTTTGTTTTATTCAGAGCCGATTTTGAATCAACTAATTTAAGTGCTGATTTTGTTGAATTTGTATTTTTATGCATAAAGAAAGTATTCAAGTTTGAGAGATTTTAATCTGCATCAAAAAATATCCTACTGATATAAACAGATTTTTTTATCCTAAAATGAATCATTTTTTTCCTATGAATTTCTCAAGATAACGAGTTAATTTCCCAATGGTTTTCTCAACACATTTTCTTGAGCTTAATTAGTTATCTCAAGAAATTAAGGGGAATTAAATTGTTATCACAAGAAAACCATTGGAAGAAAGTATGTGTGAAGGAAGGTTATTAATCTCGATAATCACTAGGAAATCAACTTATCTTGAGAAAACCATTGGAAAAAATACACACGGAAACCAAGAAATTAACGTTATCTCTTGAAAACCTGCAAGAAATTACTCTCGAAAAAATAATCAAGAAGTGAACTTGTTATCTCAAAAAAACCATCAGTAAAAATTTATCCGGAAAACGTCCACTCACTCCTTCCCAGAACTTTTTAAGTGCCTTCAACTTAAAAACCACAAGTCCAAAATATATACTTTTTTTCCCCTTATTTTTAGCATTACCAGAGCTCCATACAAATCCCTTTTTTTTAACGAAGGTTCCTCGTTCCTCACATCTGTCCTGCATCTTTTGGGCATAAACTGAAATGCTTTTTATCAGCTTTTAGCCGAGAGTCTGGCATTTCCGTGGAAACCAGATTTGTTTATGTTTAACTGATTGGAGGCGCAGGACTGAGTGCAGAGGAAAAAGTTAAGTTCATTCTCTATAAAGGAGAACGTTATGAGTGTTTGAAATTCTAGATGGGATTTAATGCTTACAATTACTGCACTTATTTCATTGTTGTGTAATATCTAATTATAAATCTGGACAGCACAAATTAAAGTCTGATGGGAAAAGTCAATCTGTGTTTACTACAAAGATATAGCCTGGCGGTAATGATCACACACCAGAAAACAACTGTTCCTCTTTTCTCTATCTAAAATTAAATCTTTTAATTACACCGGTGTGAGCGTGTGTACCTTTACGCTCCAACAGTCACATAACGTCACCAACATTTCATTTGGAGGGAAAATTAACAAAGTGACAGTTTATTTTCATTCCATCCCATCTGAAGAACAAGGTGTATATATGTACTAAAGCCAATTTTTGCTTCTGGTTAAAAGCACCAAACAAAAAAATGTGATAGAAACAAAAGTTATTGCAGAACTTAGTGAGTATTTTTCCACATAAACCAATTTTTTTCTCTTAAAAATTACTTTGAGCATTGAAGAAAGACACAACTTGTTTCTTAGACCAACTTGTTTGAATCAATCAAAAAATAAAATCCAGTCAATTTTTAGAAATGTTCAGGATTTGAAATTTTATTTTGATACTGACTGGCATCAGCGCCTCTGGTGGGGTGTCCAAAGTGTGGTCCGTGGGCCATTTGTGGCCCACATAATTTTTTTTTCCTGCCACCTGTTACCATGACTCATGAATATTAGAAATTTGATTGATGCATAAAATACAGCCACTAAAATCTGATGCTATTCCATTTTTGTTTGTGAAGAACGAAGTTGCACGCAGTGTCTTCTTCAGAGGTTTTTGTGTTGTTTCCTTCAGTGAGTATTGGTGCAGCGCCCCCACAGGCCAGGAGTGGAACAGGTTTTTCAAAGGGTTTGCTTCATTTGTTTCAATGCAGTGTGAAAGTGAACCCCAGCAGCTGAAAATGTAACAAATGTTGCAATTTTGGTTCCAAATCGAACCTAGTCTACCGGACTGTCAGGTATTAAAACACCATAAAAATTCTCTTTTCAGGTGGGTTGTGCTGTGTTTGGTGTTTTGTGATTTCTGGTGAAATAATAGCTTGTTTTGCTCGGGCCTTTCAGCACGGATCAGCTGTGATGTCGGCGTGCTGGAAGCAGATGGCTGGTGCTACCTGCAGTCAAATCCCTTCCATCCAAGTCTCTCTGGGTAAATTCGGCATAAGCTTAATTAAGGATTTGATAACCGTAGGGGCGCTCAGAGATGGGCACTAATTCCAAATTTAAGACGAGCTTACTAGTAAAACCTTATGGAGGTGGTACTTATGACATGTTGCTGCTTTATGCTTTCCTCTACCATGCTAAACTCTGAACTTGTCCGACTGGAGCTTTACAGAAAGGCAGAAGTTTTAGAGCAAAGCGCTGAATAAAGCAGATGTTTATTGGAGGCTTTGCTTCCTCTGAAGCTTCTCATTACAAGGAGCAGCTGCTTCTTTAATGACATGGGAGTCTATAAGAAATGCAAATGTGGGTGAATGAAGCTGTGATAATGGATCTCTGTAGTATTCTTAGTCCAAAAACACCACTGAGGGATTTCTGGGAGTCTTCACGGATCGGTTTTCTAAGGTGACCCTGCCAAAAACTTTGAGAACAAACTCCAAATTTCCACAAAAAATTTCATCAGATGATTTTCTGCTCGTTGTTTTTAATATGTTTTGCAAAACAGCATGAAAAATGATGAACTTGACATCGATATGTGATGCAATATTTTGTTGAATGGTTTCATTTACCCATGATGCCCAGCATTGTAGTCCACTTCCTGTTTTTGTAGCGGTCTCTGTTCTGGGTTGCGTTCACATTCGAACCGCACCAGCATTCACTTCAACCGAACAGAGACCCAGGATTGTAGGTGCACCAGGGTTTGCTTTTTTGGGTTCAATTACGGATTCACATCTCAGTAAACAAATCAGACTATAGGCAAACGAACTGGCGTTGGATTGAAACGGACTAAATATGTTTACAGAGTCCAAAAAAGGCAATTTGCTGTAGAAAACAACACATTCAGGGGAGTAATTTAGGCAAAACACCTTTGTCCGTAAATATGTTTTAGCCAAAACTCCTCAAATGGGGTAGTTTTAGCTTCACCCTGCTCAGATTTGCAAAAGGAATCTACAGTATTTCATTTTAGGCAGTAAAATCCGTATTATTTATGTATTTGCACTTTTTTAAAATTTCTGTTATTTTAAAAAATAAAAGTCATAAGTGGCTAAATGATAAGTCAGCAAAATGTGGCAATTTTTTATCAGATTAATCTATTATCACAGCTTAACGCTGTCAATTAATCTCATGAAAGTGCTGCTAAATATGCTAATTGCCGAGAAACAACTTAACGTTACAGGTAAACCGTTTATCCACTGTCATCGGTGGCTATGCTAACTAGCCTTAGCATTAATGAGCTGATAGACAGCAATTAGACCCGCCTCCTGGCTCTGATTGGTTGCTTCTAGTTAATTCTGAGACATGGCAGAGGAGCTCAGTTTTTTCACAGATTATCTAATACCTTTGTGTGTTTTTGCAGTGTATTTGGTATCTATGGAAATGCCAGACTCATGGCTAGAAGTTTTTATTTATTTTTTTTATTTAAAAAGAGCATTTGAGTTTAAGGGCAATGACGTCTGTGAATAGTTACCTTCATCAAAAAGACCTAGTATGGAGCTCTAGAAGTGCCAAAAAATAAGCATAAATCCAGGCGGTTTCATTTTTCTGTTTAAGTAAAATGTGTCTACATTTGTTGTGGGCACATTTTTCTGACTTTGGAAAGGTAAGATTTGGGGTTTTTGCAGTGAAAGAGTGACAAACACAAAGAGTTGAACCAAAACACAATGAAAATAGAAGACTAACACGAAGAGAATAACTTAAATACTCCACAGATAAACAAAACAAAAACACAAACAATCACACCAAAGAGCAATTTAATATCTGCAAACCGAGACGATGTAAAATCCATTCAAAATCTCCATTTCAACAGTTTTTACTGTACTTTTTATCTATCTCTATTTTTCCAAGGACAACAAAAGCAACAAAAAAACAGTAGCCTCATACAGTTCCATTATGATTTATCCGATTCTCATTTTTTGCTTGAAAAGTCTGTCCTGCAGCGTTAAATGAGCCCCGTCGGTTGGACAGCTGTGCCTTGATCGGCTGACGTCAAACACAGCGAGCAGGAACAGATGCGCAACAATTTGCCAGGAAGCCGTCATAAAGTTGAGCGGGACGGAGATGATGGCACATAATTAGGATTCCCGGCAGGTTTGGGTCAGAGAGGTCGTTATTTGGCACATTTCATGGTGCAAATCTTTAGATTTTCATTTTCCTGCCAGTTAACTGAGGACTGCAGGTGGCTGTGTGTGTGTGTGTGTGTGTGTGTGTGTGTGGGGGGGGGGGGGGGGGGGGCGCGCGCACGGGGGGGGTGGTG